>NW_019384669.1:161966-238041 GCF_000671375.1 Centruroides sculpturatus | reverse complement strand
CTCTTTATTATTATTATTATTATTATTATTAACTCCTTGTTTGCTTAATATTGATGTAACATAATTTAGCTTTTTAGCGATTTAATGAATTAGCCGAATATTGATTTTTATTTATTGTTTGTGATGGAATAAAATGCTAATTATCACATCTTATGCACACAGATTTTGTGCCTTGATAAACTTTTGTTGTGCATGTAAAAATGAAGAAGAAAAAATGTTTTTGACATTGCTTGCATTAGCAGTTTACATGCTCAAAACTAATTTGTAATTTGATTTCCTTGATAATTTATATATATATGTATGTATATGAAATATAAGAATATCAGTTAATTACTAACTTGAATATAAAAAAAAAACAATTAATTTTTATATGAAAGTGTTCAATAGAGTAAAAATAAACTAGAAAAGCAATATGCTGAGATGAAACCACACATTTTTTTATATTACAATTTTTCATACAGTATATTGAATTTCTCATTTCGTAACAAAAAGAAAAAAATAAGTTACACCAATAAAAGTTGTGCCAAAATTCTCACTAGGAAAAGACTCCCAAATTCTTACTATACAGTACGCTGATAAGTAATAGATGCTAAATGTCGACATCTTTTCGTCGATGCTAAAAAAAAATTAACAGAGATTACTTTATAGGGGGAAAAATTTTTAAATCCTTACTCGGGCACGATATGCAAGACTTAAATTTTACGTTTTTAATTTATCATTATTGTATATGAGATTAATTTGAGTTGAAAATGGAAAATTATAGGTAATTATGTATAACATTTAGGATACGTAAGGAGTCAGATGTAACTATTCTTCTCAGTTTAGTGCATTGTTATTTTAAAGGTTACATTAGTTAAGGTAATAAATGCCACAAAGAAATATTCTTTGTGGCATTTATTCATTTCTGTAATATAAAAAAATTTAATGACATTTCCAAATAAAAATTAAATTCATTTAGTTTTGGATCATATATTAAAATATTTCTCAATCTATAATTATTTGGAAATTTTTATGATCTAATTGAAAGCTCAAAAATAACTTTATTACTTTCAAACTCTCCAAAGGATGAGAATGTATCCTGTGTTATTGATAATATTTAAACATTAACATAATCAATTATTTTCCATGCTTACTTTGACTAGAGATTATTGTGTTTATATTATAAATAACAATATATTGTACTTAACAGAAACTTACTTTAAACTAAACGTCGTCATTGGGAATTTGTTTGTGGCCGAAATCAAAAACTCTTTATGTTTAAATGTGTAGTTTCTTGATTTCTACTTTCTGACTTGTGTTAAGAAATGTGATCTTGACACTCATAAGGCAGTTTCTCTGACGATAAAGTAAAACGCTCGTGCCATATCAATCGAGTCTTACCAAGTTGTGAACGAAGATCAACTAAATTGGCAACTTACAAGTTAAAAAAAAAAAAAAAGGAAAAAGAAACAGCATAAATGCTTTTCTTTAATATTTAAACTCTAAAAACATTATTACCAGTGATATTTATATATATATTTTAATGCTATTTTAAGTTTTATTATCCCTAAAACAACAGAAGTAAGTCATGTAAATCAAATTACAATTTATTGTTAATCATAATAGTATTAATAGATTTGGCTGATTTAATAATAGATGAATTTATTTTAGAGATATTAAAATAAAGAAAACAAAAATTTTAGTTGAAGAAAATCAAGAAAATATGTATTCTTTGCAAAGCAATACAATGGAGAGCTTCATTAAATGCCTTCCAGTTTCATATGGTAAGCTTGTTAGATCTGTATAACTATTTTAATAACCCTTATTAAGAAGAAAAAAAAAAGGTAATATTGTATAGTTTGTTTCTAACTTATTTTATAATAGAAAACTTAACCTAACCATTCCAGATTAATCACTGTGATGTAAATTTTTTGTTTGTTCGTTTGTTTATGTTTTTTTTAAATTACATTTGTTTGTTCGTTTTACGTTATTTTTCCAATTGACTTTAGTCATTCATCCATGTATGTACTTAACATTAATTTAGAATTTAATCCATTTGAGTAATATGTACATAATTAGTATGCACATTTTGTAAATTTGTTTATTATACATACATCTTTAAAAATAGTTTATATTTGTAACTTGTACGTGATAAAAGAGAAAAATCATTGTAACATTTTTGTAGACCGGTCTAGCAAGAATACGGAAAACTAGCATCGAAGTCGTTAGAGAGTTTTCTTATTGTAGTTCTACGACAAAAGACGTTGTTTTGTTTCAATTCGTTTCTGATTTACATTTTCGATGATACCGTACGATTGATTGTTGTTTTTTTTATTGTTTTTAATTTTTTTGTTATATGTAATTAAGTTATGATTTACAAATTATACCAATATTAATAAAAATGCTTGTAAATAACAAGTGTCAGATAAAAATTACAAGACTGGCACAAGAATGTAAGAATTGTCATGCTTTTGTAAGATTATCATAACAAGGTTGTGAGGCAGTATTTACCAGCTGATAACACAATGTCATTGAGATATTACCTAGCTGAGTAAAGATTTCATATCTATCAATTACTGTGTCAGAGTTGTTTCTTTGAATTATTTTCTTCAATTTTTATAAATATTGATCTAAATGAAATCTACTGAATGATCTAAAATAAATTTTTTTTGTAGAATCTTGTTAAGCTTTATCATAAGAATCATATGAATTCTTTTTAATAAATACCTTCAAGAAACCAGACAAACAAATTGCAATTTTTGAGCGCTATTATTGTAAGAGATGATTATTTGAAAATTTTTGATTTTCAAAAATTAGGTGTGCTGATGATGAGAAGTTTAGTTAAAAACTTATCGTGATTTCTATAATAAAGCTTAGCAGGGTGTTAACCTGTGATCATATGCAAAACATAATGATTTTCTGGTGGTTTTTCATGCATAATTATGCTGCATGTAATCGCTATTCCTCAAATTGGATGATTCCAACAAATCTTATTATATGACTTCCTGCACACACCAAATTTCAACATAATGTGTTGTCTAGTTTATGGAATATTGTTTTGTTTACAGAACAATGTCCTTGGCTAGGCTCTCATAAGAAACTGTGATAGCTTGGGCTAATGTGAAAGGATTTCAGCTGGAAATAAACGACAGAAAGGCTGTGAAGTGTTTCTCAGAACCACAGAATGATTTTTTGTATTTTTTGGGCATGAAATAAACCCTTGAAACATTTAAATTGCTGAAGGTCATAGCACTCCAGACTGTCTTACAAAGACAAGTGTTTAAGGTCATAGTGAGTTGCAGACTGCTGCCTCATTAAATCATGACAAACAATAGATTAATTTTAAATTTAATCTATTGTTTGTCAAACGATCTCCTCTTGCCATCAAAGAATTACAAGCCAACCCCACAGGTGTCTTCAATACACCATAAGGAAAGTCAAAGGACTCAGATCCCACAATGTCACAACTACTACTTGTGGCAATCACGTGGTGTCATTTTTAAGATTGTAGGGCAGAAAATCACCACATTACGCATGCAGTTGCCTGACACTAAGAAAAAATATTGCATGCGTAAAGCAACATTTTTCTACAGCAGTTCTTTGAGGACTTGTGATAAGCAGAAAAAATTTTTTCAACCAAAATTTTTACATATATTACCAGTTAGGTGGATAGCATATATGGAAGCAAAACTAAGTCAATTTGTTGTTGCAGAAAGTCATTGTTGCTTCACGTGATCATGGGTTGAAAATATAATACACTTTCACAAATAAAATTAAACAAATTGTTTAAGTGTTTAAAAATATTTAAATATTGATATTAAAATGCTAATATTAAATATTTCTAAACTGAAAGAAAGCATATCTCTCATTTACTTTAACAGAGCTGTATCCACTAACATAGCCAACTGCAAGTTTTTTGCACATTCTTGTAGAAATAATGTCTTAGGACAAAGATCTTCAGAAAGGCTAACTCTGCTCCCTTTTTAAAAAGCCAGCTGCCATTACTTTAAAATGACACTATTCTCAAATTGAAAGAGAAATGATAGTTTTGGGCAACTGAGTATTTTATATTGTATCTGTCTGGTTCTGAGTTTTCCATACATATAAATCACAAGCCTCGGCTTTGATAATGTAGCTGAAACGGTATTGCCACAGTTAGTATTGAATCTTCCATTTTAACACTGTAACTTTACATTGAAGTATAGGGAAGAAATCACCAATCTAAATGATTACTTGTCAAGACATTGACATATTGTTTCACAGTGTAACATCAACACCAGTTGCTCTTAGAACAAAGGAGACAACTAAGGGGGTCAGCACAACATTGGTCTAAGCCACATTTTTATAACAAAAGAAACATCTTGTTAAAGTTTATGGTTTTTCTTGGAATTTAAAAAACACCATTTTATTGGTAGTGGTGTACTATGTGATGTTTTATTAACTTAAAATACAATGTTACATAGTCTATTGTTAAGTAGATTTAGAGATATTACAATTTTTACGAAGGTACTGCAACAGTCTTTCTTGGTTAAACCACTGTTACACTGAAAATTTGTCTGCACATAAAGTGAATAAATATTGAATATAATGAAACATTATTTAATCATAACAGTATTGTGCAAGTTTTAGTATGAGTTGAATCAATGCCTAGTCATTTAGAAGCTGTAATCAGTGCAAAAGGAGGTCCAACTCATTTTTAAAGGTATAAAATTTGTTTTTTTCATTATGTATTTCCTCTGTCCAGATGCTTTTGTTAAGTGAAAATTTTCACTGTTTGAAATAAAATTGTATTTTTCATTTTGATCAATACTTTTTGTATATGTAAATATTTTTTCTAGGGTATAAAATTCTGAGGATCTGATTATTTTTTCCTATTTCATGTGAAAAATGAGTTATAACTAAAAAACATTTGCATCTTATAGGTGCCCGGATACTTTTGTGAAAGTGAATTACTCATTCTATATATGGTCACAATTGCCAAAAAGTTTGTAATGACCTTAGCACCAAGGAAAGTCAGACAGAGGGTATTTTGAGGAATAAGACTGAATGGTAAATGAAGGATAATATCCATAACTTTATTTGAATTTATTAACCTTAGTTTAGAATATTTTGGAATGAGGTATTTTAGATTGTGTGTGTTCGTTCTCTTTTGTCCTTTAAGATTTACATAATTACTTGACTCTAAATCTGAATAAGAATATTTCACACAATACTTCCATGGTCCATGGATGTTAAAAGGATACATCAATACTGTAATGCGACAGAAAACAACAGGATTCTTATCCTTAGTGAAGTTATGATTAGTTATTCTGTCAAAACAAGACTATGCACTTACAAAAGGGGCTCATTTTCCATATTTTTGAGATTTAAAAGTTCACCGTACAACCAATGTTGGCTAATTTTGTTATGTGTGATCTTAGTACTGGTTTCTTGTCGACTCTTGGGGTTGGACCAATGTTGCACTTTAGCGAAAGAGAGATTCATTTCAGAGAAAAGATTTCTGGATCCAAAGTAAAGTATAGTAGGTGAATTGGTCTAACTAGTTTTTTAGGAAAATAGTTCACATCAATATCTATATTTGCAAGATGAAGAGGGTTAGACCACTGTTTCAGTGATCCTCACAATTGAAACTAAACAACGATTAAACAATGATCTTGGTATTGGCATGGATAACATAAAAGATGAATTGACAATCACTGTTCTAGTGTTCTTAAAATAATTACAAGATTTTTGCAGGATAATGCAATCATATTCACATACTGAGGTGGTGTGAAGACCAAATAATTGATTTCTAGAAATAGATACATTATTTAATAAGACAGGCATCATAAAACAAAACAGTTTACTCATCTATCCCTTGTCAAGACTGATGAAGAAATGTAAAAGAAAATTTCATAACTCATTTATATATACATTCCTATGAAGCACAGAAATGAGAAAGAAAAATTATATTTGTTAGTTATTAGGAAAATGGGATAATTATGCAATGTCATCTGTAGGTGACATGACAATATTTGTATCATGTATCCTATATAACAGGATGCCCAGACTTTTTGTTGTAAGAGCCATAGTTACCTACCTGAAAATATTGAGAGCTGCACATATAGTTTTTGGTATAAAAATGAAAAAATCAGAATCATAATGTATTTATTTTGACAATTATTACATATTTATTAAAATATTTTTATTTACTCTTTGCTTGTTGAAGGTTTATCAATTTGTAATGTTGAAATTAATTTTTGATAATCAGGTTGATAATTAGAAATTGAACTTCTTATTAATTCTTTTAGATGTTGGTTGGTTAACTGTGAACAGAACTTCGATTTAATCAATTTCATCGTTGAGTACAATGATTTAACGGCATATGTCAATCCAAAAATTGATGGTAAATGATATGCTTCATTTTTTTAGGTTATTGTACTTAATTATTAATACACATTTCCAAAATTCTTTGATCGATTTGTGTAACATTTGGAGACCTTGATCTTCTTGCATCTCAATTAATTCTAATTCTCTTGATACCGTTTCAGGAAGTAAGCATTTTAATAATGTAAAATCACATCGATTTCAATGGATTTAATAAAACTTCAATTGATGGTTTTAATGCTACTAAGTCTTCAAATCATTCAAACGAACCATAAATCAAAAATATACACCCATACCAAAAAGCAATTTAGTTCAAATATTACAAAAATTACATAAAACATTTATATACAGGTGTAAGAAGCCATGACTCTAGTGGCTAAGCACTGTCTCCTGTAAACATAATTTAGAAACTGGTATTAATTTGGTATGAAAAAGTAAATAAGAAAATAATGTCATTAGATTTTTATGTTTTAGTTTGGAATTATATGAAATTCTGAAATACTTCAAAAGACAATATATTGTTAAATATATACTACTTTATTATAGATACTAATTTTATTTATAGTTAGATGGTTAATTTGTAAAAATACTTACAACTTGAACATTAATAGAATGAAATCCTTTTCTGTTTATAAATGATTCCTCATTATATTCATAGGCTTGGAGGTGCCTTGATTGTAATGTGAGTGTAATCAATAGCTTCTGCAATAAGTAAAGAAATGGTAAAAATCATCACATAATTACCATTTTATGCACTAATTTTAAAGTTTCTTATTTAAAGTTATAAATTGCCACAACTATTTAAAAAAATATCCCACAAATTTGTTCAAATGGGGTTATATGTTATAAAGAAGTTAATTACAAATTATTTTGTGTTCTAATGAACAAATAAAGACAATTTACTGATTGCAAGAAACCCAGACGACACTTCCATTTGTTGTTTGCTGCAAGGAAAAGAAATTTTATGTCCCAATAGATGGATAATACTATTCACCACTGAATGCATAATTTGAGACACTGTCAACAGGGCAACTTTAATTAAGTTGGCAGTGATCACATATTTCTCTTAAATCTGCCACAGCAAAAAATTTTAAAGTTATCAACAACTGAATTTCTGGCAGAGTTACAGTTCGTGACTTTCTCCAGATTAAATCAACCCACAGTTTATTACACAACCACATGGTAGCTTCTTTCATGAGACAAAACCTTGAGCGAAATTCATCATCATCCAAACCAAAAGCGTTATCTATGTCGAAATTCTCTTTCTCAAGATAGAGAACATTCTCTAATGCGATTGTACAGCGTGATTAGCATCCATTCATCCATATTGGATATAATGAAATCAAGGCAAGAGATGGAAGACTGGTCAAAAAACGACTGTCCTCTTGTTTCTGGGTGACCAGAGAATCATTGAGATGAAGAGTTGTCCAGAATCACATTTGGAGAGATACGATTATCTCTTGAGATGTAAACAAATGATTAGCCAATCAGCGGCTTGTGATGTCACACTTTCTGAGACAAGATGACGACCAGAATATGGCCTCAAGTCTTCATGCTGTCTTGAAAGTGACGTTTAGTGGTGACTATTTCCTTGTGATTATTTTTCTGTTTCTCAAACTAATCATCGATCTCATTCTCCAGATTTGAGTGCGCATGCTGGTTTTTGGTCCAAGAATCCATAGACATCTGTCACACCATAAACCGGCAACTAGTACTTTGGCCAAACATGGACAGATCTCTTCCAAAAGCACTCTAGAATACTCCTGTAATAACTGCCAGTGACAGTTTGTCCATCAGGAACAAATTTGTGGTGAACAATTCCTGTTATAAAAGCAACTATGCTTTTATAACAGGAATTGTTCACCACAAATTTGTTTTCACCTTTGCATTATCTTCACCTTTGACTTTCCAATGCAAACTTTCTTGAGAGTCACAACTGCCAATAGCATTCAGCAATTTGCCATTCAGTGGACAATCATAGTGAGAATGCCATGTTTCATCATCATTCACAATTGAATTCAACAAATTTTTATTTCTCTAGAAGTTTGTAGGATGTTTTTGACCATCTGATGAGGAACGTGGCCAAACAGGGTGTCTCCTTTCTCTTGCCCAAATCTTCCACTAAGATATTGCAAACTGTCTCCCTACTGACATCAGTCATATGTCAATATTCTTGCAGTGTATAATGATCTTCTTAAATCCATTTTAACTGAAGTTGGATGTCCAGGCTCGTCATCGTCATCATTGAGAGTTTCCCAATCATGTTTGAAATGATTAAACCATCTGAATATTTGTGCAAGAGACAAACACATGAAAATACATCTGAGACAATGATATAGGTTTAAAACAGAATTTTTGATATTTGCTCTCTGCTCCAAAGCACTTTTGTGACAATGCTCTTACACTATCCTAGCAAAATGGAGGCAGATTTCCCACTATGCTTAGTGTGGACCACCTGTTGCCAGACTGGAATGCATGCATTTGTGTATTGGTCAGTACAACTTCAGTTGTTGCACCATTCAAAATTGTGTTCCTTTAACAGAGGTAATCCTTCATAAAGATCAAAAAATTCCAGCAATGAGTTTCTTAACTTTCCTGCAACATTTGTAAGTGCCATCCATTAGGATATTTTATGAAAAAACTTTTTATATTTTTAACTTATAAAATGACAAAAAGTTTAATTTTGAGGGTAGGGCTAGGTTTTATAAAAGATTGAAAATGTTAATATTGTGAGATCCGGAATTTTATTGACGAACATTCCAATCCTTTATTAACAAAAATGTTAATTAATTAAACTTTCGTTTATGTAATGCCTTAGAAGAAAAAACGATCTTGCCCGGGATTGTGTAAACTTTCCGGTCATAACTAGCAACATCCATTGTTCTCTGCAGAACTTGCATCTCATCTNTAATATATATATATATATATATTTAAAATTTTAAATAAATTAAGAATAAATAGGATATGCAAATTATTCCATGATGTAAATGATTTTAAATGGAAATCTATTAGTGTCTTTATATGTATGGAATGCACTTTGTTATAAGAATGGTTATTTTTTTACTCAACTCTCTGATCCACTTTTGTGAAATTTAATATCTGAATTCACATAATGTAATTAATATAGTAAATTACTGTATGAATATTATTGAAATAAACTTTTTTCCAGGATTCTTCAAAGAATAAGACATTATCTTCAAGCAAAGCCTTCTTTTCCAAGTTACAAGAACAGGTTGACAAAAAATCGAAAACATGAGCACATAATTTATTAAAATAATGTAATCATATTGTAGATTTTTCATCTGTTTGTTACATATTAAAAATTGTAAATAAATATTCAGTTTTTATACATATTTATGCAATTAAATTAATATGTTAATTACATTTATTTGAAATATATAGGAAAGAAATTTAAATGATCAATAGACAATTTTTTAAAATATTTTATAAACTGCTAATAATTTATTGCTATAAATTATATAAACTTTAACAACAAACTGATAGAAATAAAAACACATCTATTACATCATACAAAGATTTTGAAACCCTAATTGTCATTCTCATAATTCTTTTGTATCATTAAAAATTTTATAAACAAAAATTATAAGTATAATAATAATTTTGACTCAGTAAACTGTAATCATTTTAATTTTGTTTGACTTTTTGCTATTGTAGTATTTTGTTTGTTTTCCACATTTTAAAATGTGGAAAAAGTACTAAAAAGAATACCAAAATTGTTCTGAAATTAACTGCAAAAAAACGTGATTAAATAATCTGAACATTTATTGTAATGAAGTGATGTTTACAAAATTCATGTATAGTTCATCTGAATTAGTTTAATTTAAATTTTAATCTACAAGTGTTTACCTTAAAAACCAACAAAGTATACTTACTCTACATAAACTGAAAGTCTGTATGGATAACTGTTGACATTCTGCTGTTTATTTAACAGTACCAATAGTCCTATTTGCTTAATACAGTAGTTCTCAACCTTTTTGAGCTAGTGGAATGCACAATTTTTGACCACACACCAACAAGCCAGTGATACTTCAGAGATGCTCTCCTATATATGAATAAAAGAGTAGCATTCAAGATCTGAATTTTTTATATAAAAAAGTTTGGATCTTGTAATATTAAAACGTAGAGAACAATTAGCATTTTTAAATTACTTTTTGAAATTTTGTGGTATTCCATGAGAAGTTTGTGACAAAATGATTGAGAACTAAGGTAAACGCACCAGTAGTGGACACTGCATGAGTAGTGGACACTTTAAACTTCAAATACGAGTAATAAGGTTGTAGATATGTTCAAACATACAAATCATTCAGTAGACAGAACTTCTGTCTACTGAATGATTTGTATGTTTGAACATATCTACAACCTTATTACTCATATTTGAAGTTCAAAGTGTCCACTACTCATGCAGTGTCCACTACCGGTGCATTTACCTTACTGGTTTAGTAATATGGATGAATATAATGCTTATTGTTTTACATAAATACAGTAGACTCTCTCATATCCAAACTAATGTGACTGGAGTGATCTGGATAAGAGAGAGAGATAATTTTTAAATAAGACTGTTAACATATATTCTTACTGTACGTATGAAAAATGTTAATTTTGATTTTGATGTTATTTATAATTAATTTTGAAAGTATTGTGTTAAAGTTGTTTGTTTTGTTCTTGGATTGCTGAAAAGCTGCATGCACCATCATGTCAATGTTTCATCATTATCACATCGGTGGTGTTTGATGCATTGTAATCTCAAGGCAACCTTAATGAAAAGAAATTAAAGAATGTACACACTGCAGTATGGAAAAGTAAGATTCAGAGTAGTGTACAATATTTTCGAAAATTTTGTGTTGCCTTTGATCAGTCCTGATATAGAAGGGCTGGATGTGGGAGCGTCTACTGTGTTGCATTTATTTTCTTATATTGTTATATCTGCTTTTTAAGAAATATATTGTATATTTAATAGTGATGTGCCGGATCGTTAAAAATGTGTATCCGCGGATACGGATACGGATACGGATCTCAACTTTCGTACTCAGTCGGCGCCTGTGCGTGTGACCTTGGACCGATAGTTGACGCTTTGCGTTAATAACGCGACGTGTTTTGACTTGCACTGCGCGTGTTTTTGTTTATAGTGTAAAAGTGTGCTAAATTAGAATTCACTGCAAAGGAAGACAGGATAAAGTAACAAAAGTTGATATAATTTTCCAATTAAGCTATTTCGCGTCTTTATACAGATTCTATTTCGGAGGATTCCAACTTCACGGTACAAACAGTAGCATGCGAAATTACAGCGATAATAATAGTTCGCTGTATCCAAAGCACTTGTACAATACAGATCCCGATCGCGACAATATAACCCGGAACCTTAAACACTAACTTAACACTAATAGCAGAAAAAGGGATAGAATTAAGAAGACAGAGAAAATGGTAGATAAGATAGAAATAGGGATATCTGGGGGTTTTGTCCCTTTTTTCGGCTTGTTTCTTTATGCGTACTGTTCGGTGGGATAAAACACGTCTTTCTCCTATAACTGGCCAGTTCTCTTCTTCAATAATTAGGATTTTTCCTTCCACAGTCGTCAATACAACCTTAAAACAGGAACTTTTTTCTGAACTATCCGGTCATTGAAAATACGACTCCCAGTATTCTCACCTCGTCCGTACACAATGCAGTCCGGTTTAAAAATGGCCTGCTACATCATTTCTGTTTTTTCTCCGGCTCCTCTTTACACCTTTGCTCCTCAAATTTCTAGGAACTGCTCATCCCACCCAAGGAACAGGGAATAGATAAGAAAGTTCTAGAAAAAAATAGAACAATAGAACTAAGGGTAGAAAGAAGAAACGAAACTAAACTAAAATTAATATTTACATAAATATAGCGTACCGCCACAATAGTTTAGTGCAGTGTTTCCCAACCTTTTTTGTGCTATGCCCCACCTAAGCCTTTCTAAAATTCTTATGTCTCCCTAACATATACAGCGGCTATACGGTTAACTTAAACTCTGGACAAGTCCATTTTCGAATTGCCCTCCTTAGCAATCCAATTACCCCTTGTGGGGCGTGGACCCCACGTTGGGAAACACTGGTTTGTGGCTAGTGTGACACGGGATAGCATAGATTACGTTTGTGTTTTTGGAGAGTATTGAGTTAAATTAAAATAAAAACAATGTCGACAAAAAAGTTTAGTAGTGTAATATGGAAATATTTTACGATAGTAAATGACGAATGTGCTATTGCTACCTATCTTTAAAATTTCATATAAGTAATGAAATTCATTAAGATAAAAGATCCGCTAAAAAGTAACGGATACGGATACGGATCTTTTTTTTCTCTCGGATATCCGCGGATACGGATACGGATATCCGGCACATCACTAATATTTAATTATAATGTATTGATTAATTTAAATATTACTTTATTTTAATTGTACTTTCAAGGCCTTGCATGTTAAAATATTTAGGGATGACTAATGCTGCAAAGGTATCAGGCTACCACTCTGGGAACCTAGATTTAAATCCAGGTCAAAGAATCTCGGGAATTTTTCAGAGGGTGGTCCTGTCCCCCCACCACCTGGCTACCATCATTGTGGACTTGGCTTGAATCCATAATGGATTTGAAAAAAAATTATTAGTGCCCACAGGACAAAGAATAAACTAAAAGAAATTATTCTTTAGTACAGCGGTCCCTCGATAGTCCGACGTTTTGTAATCCGACATGCTCAGTAGTCCGACGCACCTCCCGTCAAGGTACCGTCCCCGTTACGTGTCTGCTTGCACAGAAGATGTCGCGACGTGAATTCCCACCCAATTCTTACACGATGACACATTTCGTGTGTTTTCCGTGAGTAGTTCTGTTCGAACAGTTGGAGTAGGGAATATTGTAGGCTACTACTAGCAAAACAATACCAAATATGTGAGATCCGGAATTTTTTTGATGAACATTCCGATCTTTTATTAACAAAAATGTTAATTAATTAAACTTTCGTTTATGTAACGCCTTAGAAGAAAAAACGATCTTGCCCGGGATTGTGTAAACTTTCCGGTCATAACTAGCAACATCCATTGTTCTCTGCAGAACTTGCATCTCATCTTGCAAGAAGGTTTACAGTTAGCATCTAAATGTCGTCATTTGTTGTAGATCCCAGGAACACCTATAACCTTTAACTCATGAACATCCGATCACGTGGTGGAAATTCCCCACTAAAACGGATAAAAAGGCCGTTCTTACCCCATCTCGGGGAGTCTCTTAACAAACGCCGGATAGACGACATCGCGCCGATCTGCCGAACCCGCTGAATTCCGATCTCCGATGAACCTCGAATTAAAGCATCGCTAAAGTCGCGATATATATATATATAATTTGTGCCGAAACAGGATTATAACCCTTGGATCGTTCAGAATCGTCAAGGGGACAGCTATACAGAGGTATGAAAGAACTGTGAAACTCTCTCTAAGTCGGTATAGAAACTTTGTGTCTCTAGGTCGGTATAGAAACGAGCTTTATGTAGTCTTTTGTCATTTTGCTTACTTTAATAAATTGTTATTTTATTTGTTAACAATATGGTAGACTCCTTTACTCGATCACGCCCTTCACCTTATCGTCGACCCCAAGCAACTCTCCCTTCACTCGCCTGACGTATCATCCTGACTAGTGACAGAGGCGGGCGATTTCTGACCTCCCCTCTGGTTCACAAATATGTAATCACTTTCGATAATCCGACACTCTTTTGGTCCCATACCTGTCGGATTATCAAGGAACAGCTGTATTTGAAAAATACAGTTGTCCCTCGATAGTCCGACGTTTTTTAATCCGACATGTTCAGTAGTCCGACTCACCTCCCGTCAAGGTACCTGTCCCCCGTTACGTGTCTGCTTGCACAGAAGCATGTCGCGATGTGAATCTCCCCATCCAATTCTTACTCGATGACACACATTTCGTGTGTTTTATGTGAGCAGTTCTGTTCAACAGTTGGAGTAGAGAATATTGTAAGTTACTGCTAGCAAAACAATGCGAAATATGTAATTATTTTCGGTAATCCGGACACTTTTGGTAATCTGATACCCCTTTGGTCCCATACCTGTCGGATTATCGAGGGACAACTGTACTAATGTTTATTATTTTTATATTTGTTATGTTTAAAACAAATCTACTTGGATAAAATTTCTAGGTTACAAATGACATTTACAAGTAATCTTCCAAGTGTTGAAGCATTTATCCCACAGTCTAACAAGGTGGAGGATGTTGTCTTGGAAGAAGTAGGCTGTTGAAAGAAGTCCTGAATGGCATTGTACTGTACTTTTCAGCACTGAGACCAAATCAACAGAATTTCAATGTCTTTTTCAGTAGTCTGAAAACAGAAATTGTCGAGTGAGATCTGGAGTGTAAGATGGGTAATCCAGGACCTTCCAACAAAAGCTGGATTTGCTTCTGATGCTGAGGTGTGTGCGGCCATTTCAAAATTTTTGCCAGCAGTTGCAGTAGCGCTTTGAGGATAGCATCCTCTATCTTTGTTGGATAATATAACAAATTTCTCAACAACTAGGGAAATTACCTGTAAATTAAATCGTAACGTAGAAATTCTATCCAGGCAGATTTGTTTTGAATAGACCATATATAATTATGTTAATGAATAGGTTAGACTTAAGTTTATCAAAATAACTAAAATTATTCATTATGGAAATTACAATGCTAAATATTTTATGCTATGAAAATTCATGAGAAGAATTTTTACACTTTATTAATCATATTTCTTAATAGTTTTTATTGAAACATTTCATATATACTACTGTTCAAAATTAAGAGAATTTAAACATTTTGTCGAATTTTGAAAAAATAATGGACATATTTGAATGAAATTGGTGTGGATACACAGTTATATAAGAGAGAAAGTATACTATACAATAGTTATGGTATGCACTCATGATCGTCAGTAGGCTCATCAGCGAATCAGGAATGTCCAAAACCTACGTTGCAAGATCGAACATAAAATTACTAATATGGGGTATGGTCAACTCTGTCATACAGCTCTCACATCGCGACGTCATACTGGAAACGAGGCAACTGATTAGTCCCTGTAGCAGTCTGTCCCACTCCTGCAGAAACGCAGTTTTCAGCACCTGGGTGGTTCTTGAAGGGGGATTGCGAGCTGCAATTGCCCTCCCAAGAGCGTCCCAGACTCCCAGACGTGTTCAACAGGATTTAGGTCTGGCGATCTGGCTGGCCAATCTATCCGGCGAATATCCTCACTTTCAAGGTAATCGTCGACCAGGTGAGCCCTACGTAGACAAGCGTTGTCATCCGTAAAAATGAACCGAGGGCCAACTGCTCCACTGAAAAGTTGAACATACGGCTGTATGATCTCATCCCTCTCAGCAGTCAGGAAGCCTCCCAGACCATGACACCTCTGCTGTCACAGCGGTCCTTTTCTCGGATGTTGGAGGAAAGAAATCGGGTCCGAGGTTCTCTCCAGATAAAGATGCGTCGAGAATCTGTGTCCAGGCTGAATCGCGACTCGTCTGTGAAGAGAAAGATACCAAATTGATGTCTGCACCATGCTAAAAGCGCTGTCTTGTGTGTTGAAGTGAGCGTGACGCAAACAGCGCGTCTGCTGGCAAAAAGCCCTCTCTCATGAAACCTCCGGGAAACACTAACCCTTGAAAGTCGGATTCCAGTAGCAACATGCAGCGCATGAGATAGTTGTGAAACTGTAGCAGTCCTGTGGCACTTTGCTGAAAGTGCCAAATAACAATCTTCATTGGCCGTCGTGGTCCTTGGACGACCTTGCCAATCTATCCGGCGAATATCCTCACTTTCAAGGTAATCGTTTCAAGGTGCTCAGGCCTTCTCGATATGGATCCAGTGTCCTTAAACTGTTTCCACAAATCACAGACGACACTGGGTGTTACATTGCGCTCCGTAACAACCTGCACTTTTGACTGCCCTGCCTCCAATCAGCCCACGATCCTCCACCTCATTCCGTCATCAAGACGTTCGAGGCTACTCATTTTACTTGATTGCTTACGAATTGAACTCTTGAAAGAAAAACCGAACATCACCGAGGAGTACAAGAGATAGACAAAGCCACGTGTGCTTTGTCTGTCAAAGTTCTGCCCACACAAACGTTTAAGCTTACGTATTCAACACTAAAAATTTACATTCTTTATTATTCGATGGCATAATTTGTACTTTCGGTTCATTACTTTTTGTTAAAATCGACAAAATGTGCAAATTGTCTTAATTTTGAACACCATTATATATTAATTATACTAAGTTTAAAATAAAATTTAATATACGAATTACAATAGAGTATTTTTATTATAAAATTATTCATTCTTAATCATGCTTCATATAAAATAAAAAAAGCTGAACGTTACTTAATCTTTCAGCTCAATAAATAAATTCATGAAAAATTTTATTTAAATATACATAAACAGTAGTATACATTTTTTCGTTATTTCTTAACAGAGTTAAATAATTCTAAACAAAAGTAATTAATTTAAATATATCTGTGTTAAAATATTCTTGAGATTAGCGAGGTTGCGGCCGACGTTTTCAACGCGAGAACGTCTTCCTCAACCTCGCTATTAATAGATTATATTATCAAAGAAATTACAATATTTAATATATCAAGAAATGACAGCAGGTTCACGTCAAATTAACTGTCATAATCCTTAATACTTAAAGTTCGATTAAATAATTTATCTTGTAATTATCCTGTTTTATTAATTAATATAAATTTATGTAGTGTATGTTATTTATGTTTATTTTTTTATACATTATATAAAGTGTTGGTAAATTTTAACAAAATTTGTCTTTTATATACGTTAATAGAAACTCGAATCTTCCAAAAAATTATTTATTTTCTTCCAAATCTTGTCTAGTTTCCATTTTAAATCATTGCAATAAAAGTTCCTTACATTATGCTACATGTGTAAAATTGAAAAATAAATACTAGACAAATTAAATTAATTAAACTAATTTTTCCAACGTCTTTTTAATAATTTTTATTAATTTATTTATATATTAAGCAATTTATAATACTGTATATGTTACCGCTAAAGCTCGAAATCCGTTAATGTGCGCATTACCTAGCTAATTTGCAGATTAACTAGGGTGATCCGTTAAAGCTGCGAAAATTATTCCATTTCTCAAATTACCTAGGTAATGTTCAAATTATCTAGGTAATCTGCAAATTACCTACTAGGCACTCGGTAAAGTGAAAATAAGATTTTTGCTGGAACAACAGCAACGTTTCTGTACGCTTAAATTAACATAATGTTATTTATTTAATTTTCAATATCTAAAGAATCAAGTTAATACAATCAACAAATTAGTTGATTGAATCAATCATCAATCAATTAAAAAAACTTTAATACAAAAATCAAACGGTTTAAAATATTACTACAATTAGGGAAATGAATTTGCAAAACATATGATAAAATTGTACTTACTTATTAGTGCAATCTAAAGATTGGTGACACTTTGAATTACGTAGCAATTGGTTTTTGCGACAAGCACGCCTATTTGTGGTACATTTAGATTTGCAGTCACATTTTCTGAAACCCTGCCCAGTACCAAGGGATTGTTTTATTGCTGTTTGACGTAAAGATATTTCTACAGCAGGGACATCCATCTTCTTTCGTTAAAAATCTCTCTTTGCAAACACTGAATTCAGATTTTGCATACAATTGTTTTAAAATACCTGTTTTAGTATCAAGTTTATAAAAGCCATCCTCTGTTTTACTAAGAACCACAGCTAAAATTGAACGTGCATCAGTTTTTGCTCTGTCTTCTTCGGGTACTTTAATTCTCACAGCGAAACCTTCATCGACGTTTGGGTGCTTTGCATTAGAAACTGCTAACATTTTCTTTGCTTGCTTTTCTAAACATTTCTTGGCTTCATCACGCTGTATTTTCTGATCCATATTCTTTTTACAGATGATGCACAATACATTCTTACCATACCCTTCCTCTTTAGGATCTACTTCACCACAAACTGCGTGAACAAACATATTACACGATTTACACTTGTGAGCACTTGATGCTGCTTTTGAGCAAACAATACAGACTATGTCTTGTATAGTGCTCTTTACAGGCTCCGTACGAAACTGTGATGGCGATTCTGCTGAAGTTGAGAGTAACTCAGTGATGACTTCTTCAACTTGCAGAGGCGATTCCTTGGAGGTGCAGGGTAACTGAATATTCTTCGTGACTGCATCATCAATCAACGGTATAGAAGGCAGTTTAAGATTACTATCGGTAAATTCTTGTATTTCTATAGGTGATTCTGTAGAAGCGGGGGATAACGGAATGTCCTCTTGAGTAAGATTTGACTGTGATCTCATAATCACAGTCTCTTGTGAATCTTCTAATTTTTCAAGGTCTTCTTCAGTTTTTATCGAATGTCAAACAATTCTCCGGCATGGACAAACTTTTTCAAACCTTTCTCGCGCATCTGACAACGGCTCAATGAGTTTTTCACAGCCTCGTACAGTCAACACATCACACCTTTGAATTATTTGATAATCTCGAGATGATTCTTTCTTCTTGGAAACTTTTATTTGCTTTACATCTTCAATTATGGAATCATACTTTGGTTTGTTATTAAAACACTGCGTATTATATTTTAAATCTTCGCTAAAGAGATTTGAGAAGAATCTTTTCTTGATTTTACTCACCAATTCGGTGCTTGCTTGCATTCTAGGATTTAAATTTATCTACGTAAAAAGAAGGAGTGGTGAAAGGAAGTGAAAGAAACAAACTTTTGAACTTTAACGATACGGAAGCCGTTAATGTGCAGATTACCTAGATACTCTGCAAATTACCTAGGTAATTTGAGAACTTGAACAATTTTCGCAGCTTTAACGGATCATCCTAGTTAATCTGCAGATTAGCTAGGTAATGTACACATTAACGGATTTCGAGCTTTAGCGGTAACATATATACACCGAAGAAAATTAAAATTTTTAACAATAACTTACGTTTATTAGCAACTTAAGTTGTTATAATTTAAAATTATAATAAATTTAATTAAATTTTCACCTGAAATCAACTCAGAATTATTTATGAAATGAAAAGAATGTAATTAATCGCAATCTAGTACGAGGTATTATTACTTAGATTCTTGTTCTTTATAATAAAATAATTATAACAAAATTTATTTTTTCTTCGTTTCTTTTAGGAAAGCAAAAATGTTTAAGTGTACGAAATTGAAGCACAGCACACACTTGATAATCCGGCATATCCCATAGTGTGATCGCCTGTGCGCTTCCGTTTCCATGAAAAATGTTAAGCCTGGACTCCACATTACCTGAAAACAGAAACTCAGAAACAGAACTGAAACATATTGAGTTTTCGTATTAAGTTGACACCACTAGAAATGCGTCATCTGTTGATCAGTTCTGTAATTGTCGTAGAGTCAAACATGGACGACGCTACAGATTTTGCCATGCTTTCTCTGCATTTATTAACAATGAAATTGTTAATAATCTTTGATTTATTTACATTTTTTGTCGTACAGACATGTGTATTTTCTAACTTCTTCGATGAAGAATTCCAAATCTATTTGTTTCCTCATCGTTTTCGCTACACTTTCCACCATTACGACAATCAAACTACACGTGACTAATGCGCGTGACTACGCGTAACAAATCCTTGCGTTTTTATTGGTTGCAGTACGACAGAAGCGCGGGACGAAAACGGAAAAGTTAAATAATAATTTTTAAAGCCTGGACTCCACATTACCGGAATCCGCAACGTAATCGTAAAACTGAAAGCCAAACTGACGAAACTTTCAGTTTTGTAACGTTCAGTTGGACAGAAACAAGACTGAAAGCGGAGTTAAAAATTATTTAAATTTTCCGTTTTCGTTCGGCGCTTCTGTCGTACCGCAACCAATAAAAACGCAAGGATTTGTGACGCGTAGTCACGTGTATTAAGCCTGGACTCCATATTACCTGAAATCAGAAACTCAGAAACAGAACTGAAACATATTGAGTTTTCGTTTTAACTTGACTCTACTAAAAATGCGCCATCTGTTGATCAGTTCTGTAATTGTCGTAGAGTCAAACATGGAGGACGCTACGGATTTTGCCAAGCTTTCTCTGCATTTATTAACAATGAAATTGTTAATAATCTTTGAATTATTTACATTTTTTGTCATACAGACATCTATTTTCTAACTTCTTCGATGAAGAATTCCAAATCTATTTGTTTTCTCATCGTTTTCGCTACACTTTCCGCCATTACGACAATCAAACAGCACGTGACTAATGCACGTGACTACGCGTCACAAATCCTTGCGCTTTTATTGGTTGCAGTACGACAGAAGGCGGAACGAAAACAGAAAAGTTAAATAATTTTTAACTCTGCTTTCAGTCTTGTTTCTGTCCAACCGAACGTTACAAAACTGAAAGTTTCGTCAGTTTGGCTTTCAGTTTTACGATTACGTTGCGGATTCTGGTAATGTGGAGTCCAGGCTTAGGACTCTACTTTTTACGCACGTAAAATTTTTACGTCAAAATTCCTCCAATAAAGAGGTCTTTTTGTGGCGTCAAAGTAGACACGTGGTTTTTATTCTAAGGCCAGGAACACACATGCGTAAAATTGTGTGGCAGAAAACTGAATCAGAAATCAGCTTTCAGTTCAGTTTCTGTTTTACGCTTTTATGCCAGAACACACATACGTAAAAATTCTGGCCGAATAGGAAACACCACTGCCACCAATAATGCTACATTTTATGAATTTTTTCCTCTCATAGAGGCTATCTATCCCTTTGTACTGTACCTTCCGTTTTTTTCTCCACTTCCTCTGCTATAATATAGAAAATTTAAATTAATAGACTTGTATTCCGAATTCAAATAAAGAACGTGTGATCTAAATACTAGGCCTATATATCGATTCTACTAGACTTACCTGTTATTTGAAATTTAACACCTGTAAAATCAAGAACGTATTAAAAATTCTTAATTTCAAGAATAAAAATCTTGAGTTAAGTCGATGCGTATAATACTATACAGTTGGTATGTTATAAAAGTGGCTTCTCGAAATTATGTGATATAAAGCGAACTAATCATAAATGACAGCATAAAGAATCATTTTCCATATACAGAATATTAATAAAGCTTAGCTCAGTTCGCCGAATGTATTACGGAACTAATGTAATGAAATTAAATTATTTGCATTATTTTACTGGAATTTAATTTTCAGTAAACTACATTTTAATTGATTTTAGGCGTTGGATAGTTTTTGGAATTAATGGATTAACGTCAATAACAGCTGCAAGAAATGGATTAGAAGCGAGTGCTTCTAAAAAAAACAACCTGGCATTTTTTCCCCACAATTGGATTCTACATTTACAAGGAAAAAATTTGCATAAAATATAATAAAAGATATATAATAAAAATTCAGTCGTGTTTCGCTGACCCAAGTATTTTATGTTGCATAAAGCTCTGTCATCCAGCATATCATCAAATACCGTAAGCTTTGATTCTAAGTTTCCAGCGGTAGTGTTTGCCGCCGTGCAAAGAGACCAATTGGAAAGCGAATACATCGGCCAATTAGATGCACTGTCACAATTTTGAACATATGATACATTTGATTCCCTGACGTCAGATATATGCTATCACTTATTGGCTATCGAAAGTGGCAGCGGCAAGTATTTGGCACGGCGAGCCGCTAGCGTAGTGTCATGCCGTATTGGAATTTTAGGAATCAATGTTANTAAAAATGCATTTGTTCTATAAAATAATTATAACAAAATTTATTTTTTCTTCGTTTCTTTTAGGAAAGCAAAAATGTTTAAGTGTACGAAATTGAAGCACAGCACACACTTGATAATCCGGCATATCCCATAGTGTGATCGCCTGTGCGCTTCCGTTTCCATGAAAAATGTTAAGCCTGGACTCCACATTACCTGAAAACAGAAACTCAGAAACAGAACTGAAACATATTGAGTTTTCGTATTAAGTTGACACCACTAGAAATGCGTCATCTGTTGATCAGTTCTGTAATTGTCGTAGAGTCAAACATGGACGACGCTACAGATTTTGCCATGCTTTCTCTGCATTTATTAACAATGAAATTGTTAATAATCTTTGAATTATTTACATTTTTTGTCATACAGACATCTATTTTCTAACTTCTTCGATGAAGAATTCCAAATCTATTTGTTTTCTCATCGTTTTCGCTACACTTTCCGCCATTACGACAATCAAACAGCACGTGACTAATGCACGTGACTACGCGTCACAAATCCTTGCGCTTTTATTGGTTGCAGTACGACAGAAGGCGGAACGAAAACAGAAAAGTTAAATAATTTTTAACTCTGCTTTCAGTCTTGTTTCTGTCCAACCGAACGTTACAAAACTGAAAGTTTCGTCAGTTTGGCTTTCAGTTTTACGATTACGTTGCGGATTCTGGTAATGTGGAGTCCAGGCTTAGGACTCTACTTTTTACGCACGTAAAATTTTTACGTCAAAATTCCTCCAATAAAGAGGTCTTTTTGTGGCGTCAAAGTAGACACGTGGTTTTTATTCTAAGGCCAGGAACACACATGCGTAAAATTGTGTGGCAGAAAACTGAATCAGAAATCAGCTTTCAGTTCAGTTTCTGTTTTACGCTTTTATGCCAGAACACACATACGTAAAAATTCTGGCCGAATAGGAAACACCACTGCCACCAATAATGCTACATTTTATGAATTTTTTCCTCTCATAGAGGCTATCTATCCCTTTGTACTGTACCTTCCGTTTTTTTCTCCACTTCCTCTGCTATAATATAGAAAATTTAAATTAATAGACTTGTATTCCGAATTCAAATAAAGAACGTGTGATCTAAATACTAGGCCTATATATCGATTCTACTAGACTTACCTGTTATTTGAAATTTAACACCTGTAAAATCAAGAACGTATTAAAAATTCTTAATTTCAAGAATAAAAATCTTGAGTTAAGTCGATGCGTATAATACTATACAGTTGGTATGTTATAAAAGTGGCTTCTCGAAATTATGTGATATAAAGCGAACTAATCATAAATGACAGCATAAAGAATCATTTTCCATATACAGAATATTAATAAAGCTTAGCTCAGTTCGCCGAATGTATTACGGAACTAATGTAATGAAATTAAATTATTTGCATTATTTTACTGGAATTTAATTTTCAGTAAACTACATTTTAATTGATTTTAGGCGTTGGATAGTTTTTGGAATTAATGGATTAACGTCAATAACAGCTGCAAGAAATGGATTAGAAGCGAGTGCTTCTAAAAAAAACAACCTGGCATTTTTTCCCCACAATTGGATTCTACATTTACAAGGAAAAAATTTGCATAAAATATAATAAAAGATATATAATAAAAATTCAGTCGTGTTTCGCTGACCCAAGTATTTTATGTTGCATAAAGCTCTGTCATCCAGCATATCATCAAATACCGTAAGCTTTGATTCTAAGTTTCCAGCGGTAGTGTTTGCCGCCGTGCAAAGAGACCAATTGGAAAGCGAATACATCGGCCAATTAGATGCACTGTCACAATTTTGAACATATGATACATTTGATTCCCTGACGTCAGATATATGCTATCACTTATTGGCTATCGAAAGTGGCAGCGGCAAGTATTTGGCACGGCGAGCCGCTAGCGTAGTGTCATGCCGTATTGGAATTTTAGGAATCAATGTTAAACATCGATGCAACATCGATAAAGCAAAGTAAATATACCTAAAGGGTTCACCCGAGAAATATAAGGAAATTTTGTAGACAGTAGCGATGCTAATGTCAGGCGTAAAGACGTCAAATCGCGTTAAATGTTGTGACAAAGGAACAGTAACGCCACCCTCGGCAGAAAGATTAACTGTTTAGCATACTCCCTAGTCACTCCCTAATGGTAATTTCAGTTATTGTGTTTTACAATAACTGAAATTACCATTAGGGAGTGATTTTCCAGATATAGTTACTCTACGGATAAAAACATATTGTGTGATATAAGATATTAATATTTTATTTTTTTATGCAAAAGAACAATTAACTAATTTAAATAGAGAAACATTTAACATCGGACAGAGAACTTTTGAAACAAGTCAAAGGAAAATACGACACGTTTTCAACGAAAGGTTATTTCAAATAGATTATCTGTTTGTCTGAAAATATAAAAAAGACAAGATGGATAAGACAGATTACTCGTAAATAATCCGGAGAAGCTGCGCGCCCGGATTTGATCCTGGGTCCCCCAGAGCGGTTGGTGGTAATTTAACCGCCTCGGTAATTCAATGTTGAAAAAAATCACGAAAAATTCTATGTACTTATATTATCATTTCCTATAATATAATTACAACTAAAAACAATGAAGAAGAGTCTCATTAATAATGAAATCTCTTTGCAAACATTATTTCTTCATCATATTTTCAAAAGTAAACGATAAATACGTTACATTAACTCTCTTTTATTTCATGCAATGCTTGAGAAAACATTTATTAAATTTAATAATAAGTTATTAAGATAAATTTTATTTACTTTTCAGTGATATTACATTATGGTTAATTTAAAAGTTTATGTACTATTTAAATTAATTTATTTAAATCTAATGCGTAATTTATTTTCTGTTTTGTTTTGACAATCTCATTTTAATTAGAGAGATTGTTACTATTGTTGATAATGTTGACTCAGTACACTATAGAATATTGTACAAATAGAGTAAGTGTGTTACAACCAATTCGTAAAGTGAGCCTTAAGCCATGGAGTTACAGGCTTCTAAAATGCTGGAGCTGGAACCGGAGCTAGTAAAAATAAAAAAACTTGTGGCTCCAACTAATCTGGTTAGCCATATTCATAGAGGTAACACATGTCATATGCTCTGAATGCGGTTTAATTTTCCGTTCTTTTTGTTTACTATTTTCTTAAATGACTAAACAATAGTTAAAAACTAAATTAGGATTTTGATAAGTTAAAGGAGTCGAAGCTGGAGCTGGAGCCAAATATTTGATAAATTTTCTTTCCTCTCAAGAGCTCTGGCTACAACGTATTGGATGCATTGTCTATAGTTTCCGATGACTTACTATTTGTGGTAATTCAAATTTAAAGTGTTATCGTACAGCAGTTTTAGCCAAACTATGTAAATTGATGATGTAATATTAATATTTCTTTAAAATAATTTAATATATTTTTTGGCCATTCCTTACAGTGGCCATGAACATCATGAAAACATTTATAATTTTATTATTATTACATAAAATATCATTATCGACCTGAAAAGACTCTTCCAAAACCTACGTTGCAAGATCGAACATAAAATTACTAATATGGGGTATGGTCAACTCTGTCATACAGCTCTCACATCGCGACGTCATACTGGAAACGAGGCAACTGATTAGTCCCTGTAGCAGTCNGCAGTCAACATATCTGTTGAGTGCTGAGTGTGTTGAGTCAGCGCTGACAACTGCGCTACCTCAACGTTGAAAAAAGGAACGAATTTTGACGAATGTTGAGATCAGCGCTGAGTCAGCGTTGAAAATTGGAATGTCCCGATATGTATAGAGTAGTACAGTATTTGGATAAACCCACTGAATACTGTAATTAGATGCGGGTTAGCGCCGCCACGTGTTTTCCAGGCTTTCTTTACGTGTCTAACACCTAAACATGGGCTAATTTTCCATAGAAAGTGCTTCCAGTAGGCATCTTCCTTGGAAGATCGCCCAAATGTAGCATTGCCGTATCCTCTTAAACTAAATCAAATTAAAAATAAGTATTTTCTTAATGTAGTTTCTTAAGTATTTTCTTGTTTGAAAAAACTGTATTTATGTTTATACACAATTTTTAGCATTTAAAAAAGTGAGAATAATTTTTACTTCAAAAATATTTTTTAAAACCAAGATAAGAGAAAGTTTTTTGCATTTTAAAGCAACGATACCTAACGTTAAGCGTTACATGCTGCATTAGATTAAATTGTTTTAAAACAAGCCGCAATATTATAGCTAAAATATACTCAACATGAAGAGTAAATAAGTATTTGTTCTCAAATATAACAATACGAAACTATATTAAACTCATATACATTATATAGATTTAAATAATGCTAATGCATTTATGATGTTATGAATATTTGGATGGCAGAATCATGAGGCTCGCTGACCATACATTCTGCATTCTGATTTAAAGACATTTCATTTTAAGGAAATTAAAATATTTCTTTTGAATCTTTAATTTTCGTTGCATCCATTTATACAATTTATAGCATAAACCAGCGTTTTGCCATTAGTTTACATAGATTTTCTTACAGTATTTGTGACTCTCAAAATTTTATATGCAATATTCTGATTTTGCATTTTATATTGCAATATTCTGATTTTGCATTTTATATTGCAATATTCTAAAATAAATGTATCACAAATTGGTTAAAAATTATATATAAATAATGTAATACGTGATTTTGGCTAATTAGCATATGGAGACGGGCGCAGAATTTTATATCTGGTCGAACATGTATTATTGAGATTAATTAATCAACCAATTTATTTACGATAACCAGGTTTTTAAACAATTTGCTATTTATACTATCTTCATATAGACCTATTTTCATGAGAGTGAATAATAAACACGCATAAAACATTAGCAACAAGGAATCTTTCCTATGGTACAACTGCTGCATATAGCTTAGAAGAAAGCTAGAGGAGCTATTTCGTCGCCCACAGATTGTAGATACTTCAGTGTAATAACCATTAAAATAAATTTACTCTTGCATAAATGTTATAAATGTCCTTTATAAAATTGTTATTAGTAAAAATGCAAATAAGAAAGAACAAAGAACAAACACATCTGAGGAGGGGCAATTCTTCCTCCTCTCCTAACTATTGGCAACTAGTTACCATCTTGCTATCAAGTATATCTTCTTTACTTGTGTTACGTTACAGACTATATTGACCAGATATAGAAAAAATGTTATGGTAATCGAAGATGAAGAATGGAGTACCTCATCTCAATTGGAACTAATTTCCATCTCTCTATCTTCTAATTAAATTTAAGTGTAATATTTTAGCATAAGGTCTCGATTTTTCAGCTGAAATTTTGTGCTCTGGTTTGTCTTCATAAACAAAAAAAGCATCTAAAAATTAAAAAAAAATAGTAGCGATCTTAGATTAATTGAAATCGTTAATATTTTAAAACTGTTCCTTTAGGTTTAAATTGTTGGATTTCTTTTTAAAATTTAAATCATTATACTTTTAGAATATTAACAACATGCCATAAATCTAGTATAGAATGTTTACAAAATCTTTTCCCATCTTTCATAAAAGAAAAGCATTCAGAGTGAAGACTACATTAAAACATTTTGCATTATAATCAATATGCAATCTGAGAATTTATTTTAAATAAAGAAAAATACCTTTAACATTTGCTATCAAGAGTCTAAAGACATTTTGAAAAATGTTTTATTGTAAAACGCTTGAAATGATGATTGTGTTACTGTATTCTTTGGAGTGTATCGAAAAGAGGAAAAAATAAAAAAAACATTAAAAGGGTTGTAACGTTTATCTGTCTTTGGCACACAAAAGACTAGAGAGAAAATATTTCTTGGAAGTGTAACGTTTCTACAGAGTTGAAAGCATAGCGTAGTGATGCATCGTGTATTCAGAATTATAATAAGTGTAGAATATTTTTTCGGACATAGCTATTGTATGCTAACAGAGCAAAGCTCAAAATTACTAAGGTTAAAATGGATTTTATATTTTTGGAACCTGAAATCCATTGTTTATAAATAAAATCTTTTAATAAATCTTTTGTAAAATAAATATTGTTTACTGTTATTTTGGTGAATACGATAGAAGTTTAGTCCGGAAGCATAAAACCCTGATTACGGTTGTTGCGGTACTGCAAATATTAAGAAACTTTATTAGTTCCTACAAGAAAATTTTACTGAAAGTTAATCATCACTCATTATCTTTACTGTCCTGGCTTTGTTGTATATAATAGAGGAAAAGTATGGCGATCGATAAAAAATGATCCCCCAAAATTTTTACAGTTTTGGACTTAGGACATCTTGAAACGTCGAGAAATGGAAAAAAGGGGGGTTTGTATGGATGTTAATATGTATATGGAAGTGGGTATGAGCACGATTTTGTTTACCCTCTTTCAAGCTTAATAATTCTTGTGCTTTTTGTTGAAAATTTCTGAAATTTTGCAGGAATGTTTATATATTGGAGGATTAATGCTATTAAATTTTGGTGATTAAAGGTCGAGGAGGATATAAAGGAGGCCGTGTCAGATCTCGAGTAGGGTCGGACTTAATGACGATTTTACTCGTTATTAGCATTTACATTTTTTTTTAAAATAAATTTTATCCCTACTTTCAAAATTAAGCTTTTTGCCATAGTATAATAGTTAAAAATATAAAAAGTTTTAAAATAAAATATGATAACAGATGGCGCCACACGCATAGTTTGAAATGTTGCCGAGAAAGTTAAGTAACTCATTGCTGGATTTTTTACACACGTGATTTTCATGCTCTGGGAGTGGAAATATCTTAACTATTTATTTAGATTTTCCTTCGGTATTCTCAAAGTTGAAAGGAATAATCTTCTGTCAAGTAATAAATAATCTACCTTAACTNGGAAGTGGGTATGGGCACGATTTTGTTTACCCTCTTTCAAGCTTAATAATTCTTGTGCTTTTTGTTGAAAATTTCTGAAATTTTGCAGGAATGTTTATATATTGGAGGATTAATGCTATTAAATTTTGGTGATTAAAGGTCGAGGAGGATATAAAGGAGGCCGTGTCAGATCTCGAGTAGGGTCGGACTTAATGACGATTTTACTCGTTATTAGCATTTACATTTTTTTTTAAAATAAATTTTATCCCTACTTTCAAAATTAAGCTTTTTGCCATAGTATAATAGTTAAAAATATAAAAAGTTTTAAAATAAAATATGATAACAGATGGCGCCACACGCATAGTTTGAAATGTTGCCGAGAAAGTTAAGTAACTCATTGCTGGATTTTTTACACACGTGATTTTCATGCTCTGGGAGTGGAAATATCTTAACTATTTATTTAGATTTTCCTTCGGTATTCTCAAAGTTGAAAGGAATAATCTTCTGTCAAGTAATAAATAATCTACCTTAACTCCTAATTTAATTACTATAAT
Source organism: Centruroides sculpturatus (assembly GCF_000671375.1). Lineage (NCBI taxonomy): Eukaryota > Metazoa > Arthropoda > Arachnida > Scorpiones > Buthidae > Centruroides > Centruroides sculpturatus. The sequence continues at coordinate 208,553 of NW_019384669.1, read as the reverse complement.
AAAAAAAAACCATAATGGTATACTCAAAAGATTTATTTATGAAAGCCATTGAAAAATATTGATTTCTGTATAAAAGTTGTTTTTTTTAATGCGGCTTTTATATTTTATTTCTTTTTCAAAAAATAGGAAAAGAATATAACCATCCTAGAATTTTATTTTTCATCGATTTTATTTTTTATTTTAATCCATTCATCTATATTATATTAAGTAGCCGATATACAGCATATTCCTATATTTCGAAATCTCCTTATCGATATTTATAATTTAAGTAGGAATAGATAAAACGAAAGGAGTAACACGCATCGAAAATTGAATTAGATCTTACGTTTAGGTTTTTAAATTTCGTAAAAATCGACATTTTGGATTAGTTCAACGATACTTCAAATTTCTAAAAGACGGGAATTCAATGATTTCAATCCTCTCGATCGAATAAGATTCTTTTTCAAGATTTAGAATTTATTGTGAATTTTATAGAATTAAATTGAACCTAAATCCTATTTTATTTCTTTGCTAGCTTTAAGGTCTTTTTTTTTTTATTAATACATCATCAACACTTATTAATTGTCTAGAAGAAACAATATAAAATATTTTAAATTACATTTTAAAAATATTTTTATTCAATTTACAGTTTATTTGAAATGTTTTGAAATACAAAATAGAAATACAAATATTTAATCTGTATTATATAATATGAAATAATTATGGATTTTATACGTTCGCCCTGTAGAACTAGTCTTAGTTCATGCGACTTCTAGTCATAGAATTGTACACAAATATGGCTTATAGCAAGGTTATAATTATTCTTATGTAGAATGGATGCATCAATCAATTATTTCATGTTTAGAACGATGTGTTTATTATCTTCTTTCGAATGATAGTGGCAAGAATTCATTTTAATTGTAAGAAAATATATATGCAGTAAGGCCCTGTACACACTAGGCGTTTTTCAACGCGCGTTAAACGCTCATCGAACGCTGAGCTAACGCGCGTTTGACGCGCGTTAACTCGGCGTTCGACGAGCGTTTAACGCGCGTTGAAAAACGCCTAGTGTGTACAGGGCCTTAAGTTATTCTAATTTATAAATGCGAGATGTCTTATAAACAGTGTAAAATTCTCAAAAGACTTTTGAAATTTGGTTTTTTTTTCCACCCTGAAGGCACTAAGAGGTCCTTTTAATCTACCTATCTAGAAAGTTTTGGATCTAATAACATTTACATTATACTTATCTAGACGAGCGAATATCTGATTATAAGGTTTACATTAACTAAAATTAGACAACTTATATACATTATTTTTTCCATGAACACATTGACTTTTATCAAAATGCATTCAATTGTGTAGTTACTATAAAAAAAAGTAGTAAATAATCTTTGAACATTGAATTGTATATTAGTTATGTTCCTATGAAGTTTTAAAAATATCTGTTTACAAATATTAATTTCATTCAAGCGTAGAGAAATTGCTTTACATTGAAGAATATGTAAAGCAATTTCTTTAATTTTTATTTAAATTTTGACAGTTTATTTGAAAGTTGTGAAGGCTAATGTTAATCATGTAGTACGAATGTAATAAAAAATTTAATTCTAAAGATAAACTGAAATGTAATAATTATGAATCGATAACAACACAACTTAAAAACGAGCAATTATGTATTGTGACATCGTCACAATGCCGGGTTGCAATTTTTAATCATATTTTTAATTTATTTAATATAAAATATATGCTCTCCACCTCAAATTAGTAGTGGCTTGCCCCTGTACATCATACTTTTCCTTCAACAATAAAGTCGTGCCGGTCATCTATCTAACACTTTTCAGGGAAAAATTTTGAATTGAAATAACGCAAGTTCCGGTTTGCATCGAATGTTTGTATATAGTTAATTGGGTCTCCTGCCCAAGGCTTTCATATCTGCTCTCGTTTTTCATCCACCTAACTCCGTTCTCGTGATTACAAAAAGACAGACGGTCAGACGGCGGCAGTGAGAATTTATAGGTCTACAATTTTTTTCAAATTGCAGCCCAATAAATTTACTGATTAAACATGATTCTAATGTTTACAATTTTTTTATAATTTTAAATTTTTCTTAAAATTTAAGTTAATAATGAAAGTTTTTCGGATTTTTCAGTATAAAATTGATGTAAAAGAGTCCGAAAGTAATAACATAAATTAATTTTATAATTTTTATTTAATATTTTAACTATTTTAATCAATTTATAACGAAGATATCTTTTATTCTTTCACATTTTATCTCAAAGGTATTATGTAATAATGTTTAATACTAATCAATAAAGTATTAATTTTTTATCATGTATTGCATTTAAGGTATCGTAACGATTATTTATTTAGAAAATAAATTAATATTTAAAAATAAATAAATAAATAAATATATATATATGTTTTATTTGTTAAATAGAGAGTAGTAAGTACATATAAATCTGCACATCTGCAGATGTTTTCCTCGGTGGTTTAGGATTTAACGGTGCTTTGAAAGTGCACAATGGTTAAGTCGCGGTGAGCTTGATAGAATAACCATACACCAGCTGGCTAGGTACGTTATGGCAAGTTCGATTGGAAAGTTGATAGAATGGGAATCGATTCCGGAACCTCTAGGTATTACACCATGATATATTATATATCATAGGAATTTGAAAAAAATTCTTCCTACAGAATTAAAATGCTTACATGTTAGAAATCTTTATATATATTTATATACATAATAATATTGCTTTCGAACATTATTTTATATTTTAAAATTAAAAATACACTTTAAAAATCTGAAAGAAAAAATATATAATCTTATATTTATTTTTTCCTTGAGATTTTTCTATATTTAGTATATGCATTAATTAAAAAATAGCAGTAGATAAACATTAAAAATTGACTTTTCTGTTCATTAGAACAAGCTGCAATTTTAAATGTTAATCGAATATATTCAGATAGGGAGAAAAATAAATAATTTGTCTGTTAAACAGAAGTTTTAAAAATTAACAGAATAAATCTAAATTAAAGAATTTCTTTTCTTATTTTAGAGAAGGAATGAAATTGCTTTTTTTTCTGTTTTGCTTAATTTTCAAATGTAAAATATACATAATAAAGTTTACGTAAAGAATATGATTCCTTACAGCATAAAATTTAAATTTAGAATAATTTATAATTTTAAAAACTAATTATATAATTTTGAATTAAAATACTTTTCTATTTAATTGTTCTTAATTTTATAATGATATTTTTATACTTACTTAATTAATTTCTAGCGAAACTTAATAATAATAACTTAAGAAAAATATTATTTATAAAGTGACTTTATTCATTTATATAACTTATCATATACGCAAATGTAGAATATTTGATATTTATAAATTCAAAAAAATAAAAAAATAGACAAAAATAATTTTTATATGAATATGAATGTGATAAAAGAAAATTATTCAAATTTATTCATCTGAATAATTTTTTAAAGTCTATTCTCTCTGTGTGCACTATGAAGGCCTTTTTAATGGTTCGGCCAGGCCCGCAATAGAGTCCACTGGACTGTGAAGGACGGGCTTAACGTATCCGGGATAAGAAATTTCCGGGAAGCTGCTCGCCCGGATTCGATTCTGGTTCCTCCAGAGCAGTAGGTGGACACGACCATTTGACCAAATAATTTAAATTATACAATTCTACATGAAAACAATATAAATTTATATTTAAAATTTTTTTCAATATTGATTTATAAATAGTTACAAAATTTTGTAAAAAAGTAGTATTTTTTATTTCAACAATGGGAATTTAGAAATTAGAATTCATCTGTTCTTATTCAAGAAGAATATAGTAGCGCATAATTTAAATTATTTGTATAAATTTGAATAATTCTTTATTTTATTGCAGATTAATTTTCATATAAAATTTATTATGTTTGATTTTAAGTGAAGAAATTATTTGATCATTTCAAAATTCCTGTAAATTTATTATATGCAATACACATAATTAAAAGTTATGTGTGTAAAAATTAAATATATTTATACGCTTGTAAAATTTTAATAAATTAAAAGAGTTTTTATATAAATTTTAGTTAAAGTGAATTAAATTTTCTCTCACTCTACCATTTCGATTTAGGTTTCAAATTTAATATGGTTGAATATTATCGAACTTTGATAAACAGCGGTTACATTCCAACAACAAGTAATTTACCTATCTTATGAATTAGGCGTAAATTCTGCGAATTCATTGTACAGTGATGAAGGGAAGGCAATGATGATTATGAAATTCAATTTGTATTCTATTAACTGTATAATAATGTATTATGAAAATTTTATACTTAACTCATTTATATATAAACTTAGAATTTAATCGCTCCTTATTAATAAATCCTTTACCTCTTGAAAAAACATTATAATTTATGTATAAATTCAAGAAATCTTCCGCGAAATTTAATGAAATTTTGAAAGAATAGGACAATATATCTTCTTAATTTTATTTATCTATGTTGGAAACTTGTTTGAGAATTTATTAAGTGTTTATTATGATAATATATAATTATAAATTCAATTTTTAATATAAATAATTTAAAAATTAATTTTTATCATCAAAATTCTGTAGAATATAAAAAGAATATTTTATATTATATTTTATATTTTGTATTTTATATGAAGAAATTTTTTGATCCTCGGAAATCAATATTTGCTTCTAGAAATATTTCAACAGCAATGCTTTGCTTTCTGTAAAAACTCAATTATGTGCAATTACTGTGATGATTTCATATTAAGAAAATCAATTGAATGTAATAACTTTTATTTTTCTCTCCTGAATTTCTCTAAGAAACACTTCATTTTGTAATTAATTCAGTGCTGAAATTGTGTTTATGACTTCTGCTCTATACCATCTTTTTATTGCAAGAAAATTATGATATACACCTATGTGAAAAACTGAAATCAGGAGAAAAAATCTAAGACTTATTAAGAAAATAATTTAGACATAAAATTCTTTTTGTCTATTTCTCTTGAATTTCTTTAAAAATAATCTGTGAATAGTGTGTATATTCTTGAATTAAATTAATTCTGAAATTATATACATACAGTCTCTTCAAGAAAAACAGAACAGTACNGCATTTAAGGTATCGTAACGATTATTTATTTAGAAAATAAATTAATATTTAAAAATAAATAAATAAATAAATATATATATATGTTTTATTTGTTAAATAGAGAGTAGTAAGTACATATAAATCTGCACATCTGCAGATGTTTTCCTCGGTGGTTTAGGATTTAACGGTGCTTTGAAAGTGCACAATGGTTAAGTCGCGGTGAGCTTGATAGAATAACCATACACCAGCTGGCTAGGTACGTTATGGCAAGTTCGATTGGAAAGTTGATAGAATGGGAATCGATTCCGGAACCTCTAGGTATTACACCATGATATATTATATATCATAGGAATTTGAAAAAAATTCTTCCTACAGAATTAAAATGCTTACATGTTAGAAATCTTTATATATATTTATATACATAATAATATTGCTTTCGAACATTATTTTATATTTTAAAATTAAAAATACACTTTAAAAATCTGAAAGAAAAAATATATAATCTTATATTTATTTTTTCCTTGAGATTTTTCTATATTTAGTATATGCATTAATTAAAAAATAGCAGTAGATAAACATTAAAAATTGACTTTTCTGTTCATTAGAACAAGCTGCAATTTTAAATGTTAATCGAATATATTCAGATAGGGAGAAAAATAAATAATTTGTCTGTTAAACAGAAGTTTTAAAAATTAACAGAATAAATCTAAATTAAAGAATTTCTTTTCTTATTTTAGAGAAGGAATGAAATTGCTTTTTTTTCTGTTTTGCTTAATTTTCAAATGTAAAATATACATAATAAAGTTTACGTAAAGAATATGATTCCTTACAGCATAAAATTTANTGTGAAGGCTAATGTTAATCATGTAGTACGAATGTAATAAAAAATTTAATTCTAAAGATAAACTGAAATATAATAATTATGAATCGATAACAACACAACTTAAAAACGAGCAATTATGTATTGTGACATCGTCACAATGCCGGGTTGCAATTTTTAATCATATTTTTAATTTATTTAATATAAAATATATGCTCTCCACCTCAAATTAGTAGTGGCTTGCCCCTGTACATCATACTTTTCCTTCAACAATAAAGTCGTGCCGGTCATCTATCTAACACTTTTCAGGGAAAAATTTTGAATTGAAATAACGCAAGTTCCGGTTTGCATCGAATGTTTGTATATAGTTAATTGGGTCTCCTGCCCAAGGCTTTCATATCTGCTCTCGTTTTTCATCCACCTAACTCCGTTCTCGTGATTACAAAAAGACAGACGGTCAGACGGCGGCAGTGAGAATTTATAGGTCTACAATTTTTTTCAAATTGCAGCCCAATAAATTTACTGATTAAACATGATTCTAATGTTTACAATTTTTTTATAATTTTAAATTTTTCTTAAAATTTAAGTTAATAATGAAAGTTTTTCGGATTTTTCAGTATAAAATTGATGTAAAAGAGTCCGAAAGTAATAACATAAATTAATTTTATAATTTTTATTTAATATTTTAACTATTTTAATCAATTTATAACGAAGATATCTTTTATTCTTTCACATTTTATCTCAAAGGTATTATGTAATAATGTTTAATACTAATCAATAAAGTATTAATTTTTTATCATGTATTGCATTTAAGGTATCGTAACGATTATTTATTTAGAAAATAAATTAATATTTAAAAATAAATAAATAAATAAATATATATATATGTTTTATTTGTTAAATAGAGAGTAGTAAGTACATATAAATCTGCACATCTGCAGATGTTTTCCTCGGTGGTTTAGGATTTAACGGTGCTTTGAAAGTGCACAATGGTTAAGTCGCGGTGAGCTTGATAGAATAACCATACACCAGCTGGCTAGGTACGTTATGGCAAGTTCGATTGGAAAGTTGATAGAATGGGAATCGATTCCGGAACCTCTAGGTATTACACCATGATATATTATATATCATAGGAATTTGAAAAAAATTCTTCCTACAGAATTAAAATGCTTACATGTTAGAAATCTTTATATATATTTATATACATAATAATATTGCTTTCGAACATTATTTTATATTTTAAAATTAAAAATACACTTTAAAAATCTGAAAGAAAAAATATATAATCTTATATTTATTTTTTCCTTGAGATTTTTCTATATTTAGTATATGCATTAATTAAAAAATAGCAGTAGATAAACATTAAAAATTGACTTTTCTGTTCATTAGAACAAGCTGCAATTTTAAATGTTAATCGAATATATTCAGATAGGGAGAAAAATAAATAATTTGTCTGTTAAACAGAAGTTTTAAAAATTAACAGAATAAATCTAAATTAAAGAATTTCTTTTCTTATTTTAGAGAAGGAATGAAATTGCTTTTTTTTCTGTTTTGCTTAATTTTCAAATGTAAAATATACATAATAAAGTTTACGTAAAGAATATGATTCCTTACAGCATAAAATTTAAATTTAGAATAATTTATAATTTTAAAAACTAATTATATAATTTTGAATTAAAATACTTTTCTATTTAATTGTTCTTAATTTTATAATGATATTTTTATACTTACTTAATTAATTTCTAGCGAAACTTAATAATAATAACTTAAGAAAAATATTATTTATAAAGTGACTTTATTCATTTATATAACTTATCATATACGCAAATGTAGAATATTTGATATTTATAAATTCAAAAAAATAAAAAAATAGACAAAAATAATTTTTATATGAATATGAATGTGATAAAAGAAAATTATTCAAATTTATTCATCTGAATAATTTTTTAAAGTCTATTCTCTCTGTGTGCACTATGAAGGCCTTTTTAATGGTTCGGCCAGGCCCGCAATAGAGTCCACTGGACTGTGAAGGACGGGCTTAACGTATCCGGGATAAGAAATTTCCGGGAAGCTGCTCGCCCGGATTCGATTCTGGTTCCTCCAGAGCAGTAGGTGGACACGACCATTTGACCAAATAATTTAAATTATACAATTCTACATGAAAACAATATAAATTTATATTTAAAATTTTTTTCAATATTGATTTATAAATAGTTACAAAATTTTGTAAAAAAGTAGTATTTTTTATTTCAACAATGGGAATTTAGAAATTAGAATTCATCTGTTCTTATTCAAGAAGAATATAGTAGCGCATAATTTAAATTATTTGTATAAATTTGAATAATTCTTTATTTTATTGCAGATTAATTTTCATATAAAATTTATTATGTTTGATTTTAAGTGAAGAAATTATTTGATCATTTCAAAATTCCTGTAAATTTATTATATGCAATACACATAATTAAAAGTTATGTGTGTAAAAATTAAATATATTTATACGCTTGTAAAATTTTAATAAATTAAAAGAGTTTTTATATAAATTTTAGTTAAAGTGAATTAAATTTTCTCTCACTCTACCATTTCGATTTAGGTTTCAAATTTAATATGGTTGAATATTATCGAACTTTGATAAACAGCGGTTACATTCCAACAACAAGTAATTTACCTATCTTATGAATTAGGCGTAAATTCTGCGAATTCATTGTACAGTGATGAAGGGAAGGCAATGATGATTATGAAATTCAATTTGTATTCTATTAACTGTATAATAATGTATTATGAAAATTTTATACTTAACTCATTTATATATAAACTTAGAATTTAATCGCTCCTTATTAATAAATCCTTTACCTCTTGAAAAAACATTATAATTTATGTATAAATTCAAGAAATCTTCCGCGAAATTTAATGAAATTTTGAAAGAATAGGACAATATATCTTCTTAATTTTATTTATCTATGTTGGAAACTTGTTTGAGAATTTATTAAGTGTTTATTATGATAATATATAATTATAAATTCAATTTTTAATATAAATAATTTAAAAATTAATTTTTATCATCAAAATTCTGTAGAATATAAAAAGAATATTTTATATTATATTTTATATTTTGTATTTTATATGAAGAAATTTTTTGATCCTCGGAAATCAATATTTGCTTCTAGAAATATTTCAACAGCAATGCTTTGCTTTCTGTAAAAACTCAATTATGTGCAATTACTGTGATGATTTCATATTAAGAAAATCAATTGAATGTAATAACTTTTATTTTTCTCTCCTGAATTTCTCTAAGAAACACTTCATTTTGTAATTAATTCAGTGCTGAAATTGTGTTTATGACTTCTGCTCTATACCATCTTTTTATTGCAAGAAAATTATGATATACACCTATGTGAAAAACTGAAATCAGGAGAAAAAATCTAAGACTTATTAAGAAAATAATTTAGACATAAAATTCTTTTTGTCTATTTCTCTTGAATTTCTTTAAAAATAATCTGTGAATAGTGTGTATATTCTTGAATTAAATTAATTCTGAAATTATATACATACAGTCTCTTCAAGAAAAACAGAACAGTACTATGTTTATTTTTATTGTAATTTAAATATAATTTCAATTAGCTTATATTGCTTATTTTATTTAGTTCATAAATCTTAAATGTTTAATTTTTTGTGATCATGCTAAACAATTGTAATTTCGAATTCTGAGTGATGTTTATCAACCTGCTTCCATCAATGATTACCAATAATGAAAATTTGTCTCGAAATTTTAAATTTCAATAAAACATTAATGATAAGACTATAAATTGGAAACTAGATAGTTTATTGTGTAACTCCTTACTCTTGCGTTTATTTAAATATAGAATAATAAGTACACGTTAAAATATTTTTGTTTAAAATATGATACGTTTATTCTGACTTTCCTAGCACGTACTACTCGGTTGCCTATTATAGCACATTTTACCTGTAGTCGGATTAGTCAATACAGTACAATAGATCCCCCTATAAGACGGTAGATACGTTCCGTTCTTTATGAATCAATTTTGTAGGAATCACCATTGAAAACTACGATTAGAAATTCAGATTGTGTTAAGGTTATATATATATATATAAAGGTGTGGGTTATAAAAGAAAAAACTGGCATCATCAGAACAGAAGTTTCGAGAAGATGAAGAAGGAAGGACCACGTGTTAACGACAGAAATCAAAAGGCAGGAAACGAAAGTTTGCGTATATATATATTAGAAAGACATTAAATATCTTTCTGTTTACAAAATGGTTTAACTAAAAATAATTCCACTACATATAACATTCATTCTGTGCGTTCATCTGCGAAACGCATCCAATTATTGGCCATTGATTACTCATTTAGTGCAAACTTAAAAAAAATGAATTTTCTCAGAATGTTTTATTATTTAATTACTTCTATAACAGAATTTAATCATTCATTTCTAATTTATCATTAACGCAATACGTTTTTCTGTTGTGTTACAACTGTAATAATAATGACAACTACTAAAGTAATAACAATAAAATTTAATAAATTTACATACAGAAAATCAAAAGTGTTCATTAATATACGGGAAAGAAACTTGATAATTTCAATGAAGTAAATAATATAATAAAAATAACATTAATTTTGAAATTATGAAAAATTTCCTTTCAAAATTCCTGTAAATTTATTATATGCAATACACATAATTAAAAGTTATGTGTGTAAAAATTAAATATATTTATACGCTTGTAAAATTTTAATAAATTAAAAGAGTTTTTATATAAATTTTAGTTAAAGTGAATTAAATTTTCTCTCACTCTACCATTTCGATTTAGGTTTCAAATTTAATATGGTTGAATATTATCGAACTTTGATAAACAGCGGTTACATTCCAACAACAAGTAATTTACCTATCTTATGAATTAGGCGTAAATTCTGCGAATTCATTGTACAGTGATGAAGGGAAGGCAATGATGATTATGAAATTCAATTTGTATTCTATTAACTGTATAATAATGTATTATGAAAATTTTATACTTNAAGTGTTCATTAATATACGGGAAAGAAACTTGATAATTTCAATGAAGTAAATAATATAATAAAAATAACATTAATTTTGAAATTATGAAAAATTTCCATGTTTTTTCTTACTTAATTTTATGAAAATTTCTAATGACTTTAAAAAAAACTCCGATTTCAAACTTAAAAAAATAATTGGATAATGTTTTCTCGAATTAAAAACTTTCTTTCTTTATCTTGGATATTTAATGTTTTCTTTCTATTTAGATTGGGGTTTCATAAATTACGACGAAAAATTCGCTTAATTGCTTTTTCATTTAAATAAGTGTGAATGCGATTCGTTATTCAGAGAGGTGATGTTTATTCGAACCTCTTGAACTCAAATTTTTATTAAATGTTGAACTATCTGTCGGGTATAACCAAATGAGAATAGGTTTAATTTTTTAAAACATTCTCCATAGAATTTAAAGAACATTAAGTGACGAGTAAGTTATCAAATGACTGATAAGTTATCGCATTATAACGCGCAGCCTCGATGCGCGTTATAATGCGATATACATAATATCTCATAAAGACAAATACAATAAACATCTAGACTTTTATATGTGTTTTTTATACATTTATTGATTGTATATAACACATATAATTTACATTCATTACAATGAATGTAAATTATATGAATTGCAGTATATAATAGTGACATTAGATAATAGTACCGGTATAAGTAAAAATACATTCGAAATGGCTCTGTATAGTACATTGAATGTCAATGAATGTTTTTAATCCAATGCTTTCTAGCTTAGATTAAAAATAATTGATTTTTGAATAGAAATCTTACTGAGTTTCTATTGAAAATCAAGGATCTATCAACGCAGAATTACACAATTATCATAAAATTTGCAAGAGAATAAATGACAAAGACGAATTATAATGTAAATTGCTCTGGTGATAAAGTAATCGTTTCTTTTACGAAATTTCGATTATTTTTATATAAGAAATATAATTATCAAATTATTTTGCTGATATAATTTGTAAGTATAATTATACTCATAAATCAGTAATATTTTTGAATAAAATATAGTATCAAATATTGAATATATTTTTTAAAATGACAAGAAAAAGTAATAATAATAATAATAATAATGGACAACGATTTAAAATTAGGAATACTTTTTAATGAAATATTAGTGTTTTTTTAAGTAATAGAATAATCTAGGATAGAAGAATCTATCTGAATCGAGTCGATTATGCTTATCGAAAATTGAATTCAATAAGTTAATGGATGCGATCTCAAAATTGCTCTGAAGACCGAATTACTTTCTGCAACATTGCCTTATTTTATGATAATTTCTCTTGCAAATTTTATGATAATTGTGCTTTATTGATGTTGGATTGGAGAGTTTTTATCCTCCCAACATTGTTTGACCAATGGTCAAGTGAATAACACTACTGAACACTGATTGCGGGTTTGCGTACGACCACTGGGATGGCCAAGTAAAGTTTTTCGGGTTTTATTCACGTGTCTAACTCATGAATAGAGATCGGCTTCTCGTAGAAAGTCCTCTCGGGAGGCATCCCCCTTGGCAGATCGTCTATGCGTTTGCTTCATTGCCATATTACATTAACCTAAACATTTTCCATCATTTCTGAAATCTTATTTTTTCGTTATTTATATATACAATGCGAATATTTATATAAATAAAGCGTTTATTAACTAAATCTTCAGTTAACATTTTATTTATATACGTAATACAACATTGTTTAAATTTTAACTATTAATTATTTTAACTTAGTTAGAATTAGTTAATAAATATTTAAGTAAATATCCACATTTAATTATTTATTTATAAATAATTTAATATTATGTAATTTGAATATTAAATTAGAATTTTAGAATTTTAATATTAATTTTTCATTAATTTAAAAATATTTGATGTTTCTTCCTATGCATATTCTCTTCATTGAAAATTTTTATTTATGACAATATATATATATAACACAATATGTTTTACTTTTGCAAACTAGTTTCTTAAAATGTAATTGTAAAATTTTACAAATATTTTCAAATAAAGTCAATGTTTTCATTGCAAAATGCAAAGAAAAACTATTATTGGTGCAATGTTTAGTCGCATTTTGATTTTAATATTATAATTGACATTATAGTATATTTAATATTATCATTTATTTATATTTTTATAATATCTAAGTTTCTTTTTTCAAAGATACAATGTTTAATTTTGCTTATTTTAAAAATTTAAGAAATTTGAATTTAAGTGGAAATTAATTATTTGAACTCAGATTTAGAATTTTTGCTATACTGCAAATGCCAGACTCGATATAGTTCTTTTGAACTCAATTGTAAATAGCAAATAAACGTGTTTGGTTCGCAATTAACACGATAAAGAATGATGAGCAACGTACCGATTCATTTAACTTAAAAGTTTTTGTCAAAATTCTATTCGAAAATAACAGTAAACATTTACAACAAACAATTTTTGAAATCCGACCACGCGACACTTCCAAAATTGATTTGATACTTTTGTTCATTATTTTCTATTATACCAGGAATATAATCTAAGCATACGCCCCAAAATGGCATGCCACAAGAATTTGCTTGACATTCCATAAGCCATACGATTTCACTTACTTTTTATCGTACGCTATTAAGAATAATAATTTTGAATTAAAAATCCAGAGGAAGTGGCGAATTTTCGGAACCAGATGGGACAACAGCTTCTGCTATCTACGAGTATGAAGAATCAAGAACGGCAGTATCTGTGATTAAATTTTTTTGAGGATATCATACAGTGTCTGTATCTCTTCATGATGAACCATTGCCGCATATACCCTGGCAAGATGTTCCACAACATAATTAAGGTCGCTTTAAATTGCACTCTGTTCTACAGGAAATTGTAATCAGTTATTAGTTACCGTCATCATTATGTCCACATAAACAGTTTCATTCAATTCCAATGTCTCATTTTTTTGTGTGTAACTTTTTGTCAATGAGTATAGAATTCAAATCTTTGAGTTTTTAATATACTANCACATTTAATTATTTATTTATAAATAATTTAATATTAGAATTTAATATTATGTAATTTGAATATTAAATTAGAATTTTAGAATTTTAATATTAATTTTTCATTAATTTAAAAATATTTGATGTTTCTTCCTATGCATATTCTCTTCATTGAAAATTTTTATTTATGACAATATATATATATAACACAATATGTTTTACTTTTGCAAACTAGTTTCTTAAAATGTAATTGTAAAATTTTACAAATATTTTCAAATAAAGTCAATGTTTTCATTGCAAAATGCAAAGAAAAACTATTATTGGTGCAATGTTTAGTCGCATTTTGATTTTAATATTATAATTGACATTATAGTATATTTAATATTATCATTTATTTATATTTTTATAATATCTAAGTTTCTTTTTTCAAAGATACAATGTTTAATTTTGCTTATTTTAAAAATTTAAGAAATTTGAATTTAAGTGGAAATTAATTATTTGAACTCAGATTTAGAATTTTTGCTATACTGCAAATGCCAGACTCGATATAGTTCTTTTGAACTCAATTGTAAATAGCAAATAAACGTGTTTGGTTCGCAATTAACACGATAAAGAATGATGAGCAACGTACCGATTCATTTAACTTAAAAGTTTTTGTCAAAATTCTATTCGAAAATAACAGTAAACATTTACAACAAACAATTTTTGAAATCCGACCACGCGACACTTCCAAAATTGATTTGATACTTTTGTTCATTATTTTCTATTATACCAGGAATATAATCTAAGCATACGCCCCAAAATGGCATGCCACAAGAATTTGCTTGACATTCCATAAGCCATACGATTTCACTTACTTTTTATCGTACGCTATTAAGAATAATAATTTTGAATTAAAAATCCAGAGGAAGTGGCGAATTTTCGGAACCAGATGGGACAACAGCTTCTGCTATCTACGAGTATGAAGAATCAAGAACGGCAGTATCTTCGAATTAAAATTAAGAATACTTTTTAATGAAATATTAGTGTTTTTTAAGTAATAGAATAATCTAGGATAGAAGAATTTATCTGAATCGAGTCGATTATGCTTATCGAAAATTGTTTGACCAATGGTCAAGTGAATAACACCACTGAACACTGATTGCGGGTTTGCGTACGACCACTGTGATTAAATTTTTTTGAGGATATCATACAGTGTCTGTATCTCTTCATGATGAACCATTGCCGCATATACCCTGGCAAGATGTTCCACAACATAATTAAGGTCGCTTTAAATTGCACTCTGTTCTACAGGAAATTGTAATCAGTTATTAGTTACCGTCATCATTATGTCCACATAAACAGTTTCATTCAATTCCAATGTCTCATTTTTTTGTGTGTAACTTTTTGTCAATGAGTATAGAATTCAAATCTTTGAGTTTTTAATATACTACAGAGATATCAATTAATTTATTTCTTTATAGTACATTGAGTAAATTTACATGCATTGGTGATACAAATTACATATATCAAATTAGTAATTTTTAATAAAATTATTCTGTTTTTAATTTATCTTTCGTAAGAAAACAATTAAGATATTTAATTTACTTTGTAAGGTTTATAATTATTTTTCAAACATAATTTTAAAATAATTACTAATACTATTAAATTTCAGGAACGAAAATTAGTTTCTTATAATATTTTAATGTATGCCTAAGTTGTATTTAAACATAAATAATTTTTTTAAAAAAGCGAGGTTTTATTCTGTGAATTGTGAATCGTGTATTAAAGTTATGAACATGGGGTTGAAACATTGGACAAAAATAGCGTTGGCCCAGACAACTTGACTTAGCGTTACCAGGCAACACTACGTTCGGGAAGGATTCCTCTGGGTTAGGATAAGCATAAAATATAGAATAAAAAGTTTTACGATAAAAGGATTAACTTAGGAAGATCGTTCAAGACGAAAAAAATAAAGGAACTGAGGTATAAACTGAGAGAAAACAAAGAAAAGAAAAATCCTATAGTGAACTAAACGGACGAAAAGAGGCAATTCTTAGGTTTAATTTAGCTTCATATCGTATGCTTAGAAGTTTTGGTTGTTAATAAGAAATATTGCTGTGAATCTGCGAATAAAATTGGTTAAATAAAGTGGTCTGGAATTTGTTTGTGTCAAGTCTTTTTGGTTTCGTAAATCTTCTCAGAATCCGGTATATAAAGAAAATTGTTGAAGAACGAACTATTCTTTAATATAAATAGAATATCTCAAAATTAAAATAAGAATTTTCAACAAAATTGAAGAATTCTTATCTTAGTTCTAATTATTTTTCTTCAATTTTAAGCAAAATCTTTAGGAATAAAAAAAAATTAATAACAGATAATGGCAACTGGCTTAATTTTCTATTAATAATATATTTCTGGCAAACGGTATTATTAAATTTAGCTAAAAGTGCTGCTTGTATCATTTCAGAATTTAGATTAAAACACAATAAAAATGTTTATCTAAAATATTAAATAAAATGTCAATAATAGTGGCAGTGACAATGCTAAATTCATAATTGCTGACAGAATAATATAATAGAATTCGTCTTTTTTTCATCCTACTCTATCTAGAATAATTTTAAAATATTTTTTCAACGTTTTATGCTGTTCTAACGGAAATTACTGAAGAATCATTATATTACATCAAAGGATGTTAAAAATACAGGCACTTGAAAATTCCAAAATTGGTCTGGCACTTCGTTCATCTCTTTCTTCGTACATTCCACCAGAGTCCGAACGACTCGATCGATTTCGTTCAAATTTTCACCTGCTCTTCTAATCGCCCAGTGACCTATTCCGAAATTTGGTCAAAATTGGTCCAATCTTAACACTAGCATCTATAGCTACCATCCATTTGAAAATTAGTGTTAGATCCTAATGTATTAATCAGTAAATTTTGCCCAGTTCAATTTCATGAACTAAGATGAATTTTGTTCTTTTATGCAAGTTTTTAAATTATTATTATTTTTTACTGAAGAAACTTGAACTAAAGAATCCGAAAAGGTTTACGGATACGAAAGGAAATGGAGATTTTATGTAAAACTATTCATCACATAAGAAAAAAATCATTTTGTTCATGTAATATGCGTTAAAAATAATAGAAAAAAATTTAAATTTGCTTTCGATATTTATTAATTTTTTGTTATTCATCCAGGTGTTTATGCTTTAATCGAATTATGAAAGCATAACAAATAATATACTGTATTGTTTAATTTGTTTTAAAAAGTAAAATAAAATTCAAAGATTGCATCAGAATTCTGAAGTGAAAGGCCTCAAACTAAATAATGAAATTTTTAATAATTAATTTGAGTAATGAATTTAAATGACAACAAAAAATGTTTAGGGCTTAAATATATTTAATTGTTTTCAAAGTTTAGACTTTTTGGATTATTTTGTCATTAATACACAACGTAACTAAGAAAAATACACTTAAATTTTTATGATATTGTCATTTCGCAGAAGAAAAGCATCAACAAACAAAAAATAAATACTCAGTATAGATTTACCCTAATGTAGAGAAATTGAATATAACAACAATTCTTTAAAGTATAAAATAGTCAATTTTATGCTTTCGTCCATTTGTCCATTGATTCGTCCAACTACAATGATCAAATATTTAAGATGCAGTCGAAAAAGAAACCGAAGACATCATTTGAGTAAAGAATGATTTTTGTTATCCTTTGTCTTTTATTTATTTATTTACTTGTTTTTTTGTTAAACGTTTCTGTTGTCCATATAGTCACGCAATGAGATATTCGTTTATTTTTTTATTGTAACTTTTTCCTTCTGTAGATACCAAGAAGGCTTCTTTTATATGCTTACCTTTGGTTCGACTGGGTTTAAATGGCTTCCATTTGTCGATATGACCAAATTGTAATGATGAGGGACATAACGGCGTCAGCTCACCCATAAGAATTTCTGAGCCAATTCGTACTCGAACCCCTCATAGCAACAGATCGATATCTTTACCGCTTCAGCCATCTGATATTCAATATTCGTTTACTGTTGTATGAAATATTGAACTACCACGGTCTTTTATGGGACTGATTGGATTGCATTGATGAAATAAGGCAATGCGGCATTTGAGCGATCTACCGAGGGGAGGTGCCTTTCGATAGTACTTTCAAAGGAAAACTGGCCCCTACTTAGATGTTAGACATGTGAAGAAAACATGGAAAACTCCACGTTTTGCGACTTCGTTGATGAGACACGAACACGCAATCAACTATCAGTTTTCAGTAGTATTATCAAGACCGGATGGCCGAGCGGTCAAGGTGGCACACTACCGTTCTGGATCGAATCCGGACGGGTCAAAGAATCCCCATGAATTTTTCGGAGGGTGGTCCGTTCGGATATATGTTGGGCCTCGTCCCTCTCCACCCAGTTGTCCCATTGTGGGCCTGGCCGAACCCATAATGGGTCTGCTTTAAGAGGCCCTCTTAGTGCCCACAGGGCGGAAAGAGTAAAAAGAAAAAAAAGTAGTATTATCTATTCCGTTATGGAAGGCCATGATGGTCGGCTCCATTGCAATCAGAAATGAAATGAGACTTTCATAATGGTTTTTTTTTTAATGCTGACAAACCTTATCCAATACAGACTTTCACTAAAACATGTTTGAGTATCTACATTATTGGTAATAAATTAGTTTTAAAACTGTTAATAATTTCTGTGCTGTATAATATATTCTCTAGCTCTACGTCTATATAAAAATCACAGAGACATTATCTAAATAATCAAACTCAGAGCAAAATTTAAGACTTTTTTAATGAAATGACTGTTTGTTAAACAATTTAAAGTATTTTATATATGTGGACTTTAGTTTTTAAAATAGTTAATTCTATTATTATTATTTAATCATGGTTCCAAAATTTCGGAAATGTAATTTATTTTAAAATATTTTAATTACAATAAATTTTTCTTCAACGTTTTATTATAATAGTTACTACAGACTATTTTAAGCTTCCATTAATCTCAAATTTAACTATTAAAATTTAAAGCTGGCTCAAATGAGATAATTTAAATCGAAACATGCAAGAAAAACCTTCCATTTTAAATATTTACTTGGCACATTTAATTTCAGGACAAATTCATGAGTCTTTAACACTAATTATATAAATTTTTTCTGATTGAAAGCATTTATATTTTGATTGATATAGCCTATTTATTTTTGAGTTTAATTATTTTATAATGGGAAAAATAAATAAATAAAGTGAATACTTAAAAATTTAACGGTTTCAATTATTTAATTTCCATTTTGTTTCGTTTATTTACGCTAAATAAATGAAATTTTAGAACATGTTTCATTAATTTTTATTTAAAAAAAGTATGAAATTCTTATGCATTAATTTATAAAAAATTTAAATGTTGTGATTAGAAATGTTTTGCTTCTAATTTTTTAAAATTAATTAATACAAATTTATATTTATGTACCTATTTAATATATTTTACGATATAGGACTTACATTTTTTAGTAAAAAAAGTAAAAAAAATAATGATAGCAATAAGCTTTAGATATTAATGACGTATCTAATTCTAAAATCTCATTTAAAATCTCATTTTAAATTAAAAAATAAAATGAATAAAACCATTAAAAAACTGAAAAACATAGCAAGTTATTATTTATAAATAGGAATAAAAATATAAAAATCTTATTTCTCTCATTAAAACTGTTATTAGCAATTTATTATCTGATATGATACTTGTTTCTGTCTTCATAAGGAGACCAATATCGTAGGTAACAAGTAAATGACAGTATCTGAAGGATATCATATAACCAATTTTGACAATCTTCCAAACATGATGTCAATAAGAAATATAACAATCGGGCGAAAGTTCACGTTAAACACCATAATTACTTTTCCAACAAACGTGTAATGGAAAAGATAAAAAATAAAACTATTTACTTTTTATTTTCAATAAACTTACGTTGGAAAAAATTATTTTCAATTTAGTATTTAAAAAAAATTATTATTCGATTATGGCTGGTGCGAACATTATCACGTGATTTGTAATCGATTTTATATGATAATTATCACGAAGAGCTATTAATCAGTTTAAATATTACCCATTTAGCTAGTTTATTAATATTTTTATCTGGTTTAGAAGAAATGCCAAAATGCAAATCGAATTGGTCTTCCTCCTCCGCTACCTTCGTTCTGTATACTTCTTTATCGTTATGGCACCTGGCCAACGTGGTATTGATTTTGCACGATATGTCAAACCATAACATACAGTTGATTGCTATTAATAATCTTCTACTGGACAGTGAGATAACGACGGAGAAATTGCCCTTAGGTTACCCATTTTTTTCTCGAGCTGTAGCTGTGTTTCTTCCTTATACATCCCCCTTTGCTCTCTTCTCTTCCCTCCTAGAAAATACTTTTTGGACCAAGCAGAAATAATGTAGTACTTACGACAACGTGATAGTGACAAAAATGTGTGTTCACGTTGAGGTATATGGAGGTGTCGATGTTCATATATCTTTCAAGAGAAAGAGAGAGTTAATAAATTCAGCAACGTGTTGTTTAATCTTTTAAATAAATAGTTGCTGTCAATAACTGTCTTTTAGCGTGATTTATGTTAAAAATTGAATGAAATATATCTTTAAAGGACCGTATAAGAAAGAAGAAGTTTGATCATCTATTTGTAGAGATATTTGTTAATGGTACTAAGATACAGGACTTTTTTCTTTTTATATAAAGATTATCATTACATGATGCTTTTAAAACGGACTATACAACAATCTTTCAAGTTCTATATAAATCTTGAGAATTCGCATTGTCTCTAACGTATTAAAGTTTTGATATATCATACTATATTATTTTCATATTACTAAATCCTTATTTTTCTTCTATTTCAGATCCCTTTTTTCTTATGTTGTTCAAAAATCCCAACGAAAAAGTATATATATATTTTTTCGTTCTGCACTGGTTCTATCTTACATTTCAAATTATTTACGGTCCTACATGATCCTAGACAATGTTTTTTTTCAGTCCCGTGCTTTTATATTCTCTTCTTATTTTTAAACGTGTTTCTTTTCATGCGCTATGTAACAGGTAAGATTAAATCAAGCACTAGATCTAGTTAAGTTGAAAATAATGTAGCTGTTGCGAAAGAAATTAATTTTGGAACGATCTCATTATAACTAAAACCTGCACAGGGATTTTTTCAAGCAACTTTATTTCATTTAATATTCCCGAATATCCCTCTTGGGATGCTATATTGGGCTTTTAATCCCTGAACCTATTAAGTTCTACAAGAAGAAATCTCTCATAATCAAAGTTGCATTCAATCTGTAAGTTAATAAATTTTCTACTTTTATCTTTCGTATAATGAATTTTTTTTTGTAAATATTTTATTTATATATTCAAAAATGAAGTGAATTAACTTAATAAAAGATATATTTTTCTCCTCTCCACAGTTTAAAATTGCTCGAATCTTTACTCTTTCGGCGTAATTGCTGATTCTAGATGGGGTTCGAGTAATTAAACTATCACAAATAATGCTTCGTCTGTTGTATATGTCTGATAGTAAGATTTTGATTGTTGTTAGAATCGCCTTTTAATCGGGATTCACTTGATTGCTAGAAAGTAAGGTAATAAAATAGTATCTTTAATGCAGCGAATAGTTCTTAAGTTATCTCGCTTCTTTCCAGAGTTTATTGCTCTTTCTTTATTTAGATAAATAACTCTTAGGCCATAAATTCCAAATAATTGTATTTATTACAACTTACTTTAGCACCTTACACATCCAGCTATCTTAAGTTGATAGTTAAGAAGCGCATCGCGTCGCGGCAGGCGTGGCGACGCGCTGGCCGTTTCCCTCGAAACATTTATCTGAAAAACACGATTAGTAAAACTTAAAATCGATATGTAAATATAAAATAACAAATTCAAAATGGCCCATCGTCAAGTGATGCCATCTATTGCAGGAAAAAGAAAGCACTTTTATCTCTAACCATTTCTTAATCCGTAACAAATCCCCGCATATAACTGGTAATGACTTTTGTATTAGTTTCACCGTATCAGTTAACCATCTCAAATCCCCATTAACTATTAATATGCAAATTTATCTCGTGTACGCGCCAAAATAGATGTCTTTATATACGACGAATGTCGTACAATATAGTTACAACAGTAATTACAACGGACGTAGTTCGACTTCACGTCACGTGCCCTTCTTACACGAAAGTGATACGCCGCCCAACCCCCAAGAAAGACACATTTCGATGATGAATTTCGCTAATTACCTCGACTAGACGTATCTATCCATCAAAATATAGTGGATAGGATTGTTAGCTTTAAAAGAAGATTGCAGATTAAATAGTAGCACGTATGTGACAATCTGTATACGTAACGGTGTTGAAAATGGTGTAGAGTGGGGTGCAGTTATTGTTGGATGAATTCCCATAGTTTGTCATTACCAACACTAAATAATGGCTGACTTTGACACCCCGATTCTAACTGCATCCTATAATTATCGTTTAGTTTTGTGAAAAATGAAGCAAAGTTATGTAATTACCGTTTGTGAATCGCGTGATGACCGATGGATCTACTGCAAATGGAGAAAATGGCGGATTTATGGATGAAATCTGATTGTTTTGTTTCCGTTTTTAAAAATATCATTATCGTCGTTAATACCCGAGAAATCATGTTTTGATTTTCATTATATTATTTGAATAATATATATTATTTAAATAATGAAATATATATATATATATATATATGACAACGAATTAATTTTTCNTTTCCCTCTTCTACTTTATTAAAAAAATCCATTTTATTTTCTTTTGAGTCTTTAATAATCTCTCCTTTTTTATCCTTGAAGCATCATTAGTTTACATAGCTAAATATTTTTATTTCTCGATCATCTTCTAAAAACCTTTCTTCTTTCATGGTTACTTTCCATTTTCTCTCTTTATATTTTTTTCAAAAATACTTTTATGTTAATTCTTATATTTTTAAAGAATTAAATTTTTCAAATTTTTTCCAAAATTTTAACTGATCAATAAGATTTTTTAAAACTAAATTTAATATAAATATAAATGAGGTTATCGAGAGTAATTGCAGTTTTTCAAAACGAATTTTTAAATTTTTTCTATAATTTCTATAAACTTTCTTTTTCTATAATTTTATATCTTTAAAATTTATACTTTAGTTTATTTTTATTTATTATAATTTGTTAAGTGAAAATTCTTTTATTTATTCGACTTTACTACAAATCACCGAATTGAAATTGTGATTAATTTGCAATATTTTAAAGTTTTTTTAAAAAAAGGAAATATTTTAATAAATTTCATGAAAAATTTAATGATATTTTAAGGGATTTTTTTACTAAAATCGATTTTCTTAGATAAAAAAGCATAAGATTAAAATCAAAGTAGAGATTTTGATATTAAACAGTTTTAAGAAATATTTTTGTCTGTTTTATAGATATTTTGGGGAGGATTTTTAAGGAATTCCTATAAAAATCCTAAAAATACTTTAAAGGATTTTAAAGAGATTTTTTATAAAGACATCACACAAGTTTAAGTGATAAGCGTGATTTAAAAAAATCTCTCTCTTCATCTCAAAATCCCCACTTCTTATTTTTGTGTCTGAATCCTTAACTCGAATGTTTTTTTTTATCCCTTGTTCAAAGTAGCCATCTTATTGAGAATTTCTATTGCAATTTTTTCAAGAATTTTTCTGAACGGAATTATTAATAAAAAAATTTTTCTTTTTTTAAAAACTTTCCTACTTATAACGTTTGTATTACGAAGTTTCCTAAAAGCTATTTTTATTGTCAAGTTTGAAATTCTTGTCATCTGCTACTGTAAATTGAAGAGTTGAGTTGTAGTTAAAGTATTGTCGACAAAGGAATGGAAAGAGAGTCGTTTCTATTGACTGATCCAGTCGGTC
This sequence comes from Centruroides sculpturatus, assembly GCF_000671375.1. Classification (NCBI taxonomy): domain Eukaryota; kingdom Metazoa; phylum Arthropoda; class Arachnida; order Scorpiones; family Buthidae; genus Centruroides; species Centruroides sculpturatus. The sequence goes on along the minus strand of NW_019384669.1, from coordinate 184,716 downwards.
ATTGTCTGTCCACGGGGGACGGGGGATTACTGTTATTGATCCTGAACCAGTGGTTCACTGTCATATGGTGCAGGTTGTACATAATTAAGGATATGTGGTTGCAAGCGTATCTAGCTTAGATTTTTAAATCCTCGAAAATGAATGACTTTTGAGAAAAATACTACTTTACTTTCATTACATTCTTTCGAACTATGGCAACTTTAAAGGCCTATACTCTTATATATTATCTATTTTGAAGTGATCATATTGTCACAAATGGTGGCAAATAAATTTATATTTAATAATTCATCTATAACGTAGCGATCGCAACGCGTTGCGTCACGCATTACTCACAAAGCTAACTGCTCTATAAAAATACGAAAAACTCATAGAGAATATTTTATAGATATAAGCATTTTGATATAAGCTTGATATTATTTATGTGTAGCAGACTGAGATCTCTATTTTTAGAATAAATTCGCCTTTCTCTTTGCACAATGTTTCAATCTTTTCAGATATACTACTTGAAAACCTTTTCTGTCATAAATCTATATTTTATTATGTGAAGAACTAAATAAAATTTCTAGATAAGGATATTTTACGCAGTTTAATGCTACACACAAACGAACTGCAAAAGAAGATATATTTAAAAAGAAAAAAAGTTTAAAGTTTAAAAATTAAAAGTAGGTCATCGTGATGGAGATGTTGAATGTTCTTGTTTGTTCTGATGGATTACATTCCTCTTATCTTGGTTTCAATGCAATTCAAATCTAATAACAACTCTCTCTTAAAAATTTGATTTGGGTTGAAGCCAAATAATAACATTTTCAATACCGGGATTAAATTTTATATATATCTACATAAGTTGCTGAATAAAACAGTGCGTTGCTGACTTTTAAATACATCAAAAGAGTATTGTAAACTAATAGGGATTTTATAGAGATTTACATGTGTTGTAGTTAAAATTTCTCTGTTTTTCCAGTAAGAAGTGAATTAAATCTGATCATAATTAAAGGAAATTGTATTAATTCCCTTTTTTTGTGAACGGCGAAGCTTACAGAGATGGATCGCTGCCTGTCATCACTATGTAGCCACTTAGGTTCATGATGATGTAGTGCACAACTAACCAATCTCCTAAATTGTCGTATCCCCGGTTTCTCGTAAGCTTAATCCACGTTTGTCTTGAAACGATACGATGATGACCATTACCTTGATCATTTGTCCCTATTGACTATCGGGCGCCATTTTATTTTATAGTCTATTCTTACAGTAAGCTTCCTACTCACTGAAAGAATGAATTTCCACCCTAGATTTATGTACAGTTATCTAAATTTAATTAAATTTATGTATTAAATTTATATTTTGTTTTTCATATTAATATTTTAACACTAAGTAAGCTTGTAGAACAATTTATGAAGTTAAATTTTGGTAATTTTGTCCATATGTCCTCATTTCGTCAGCATATTTAATTAAATAACTGAGAAAACAGCGGTGGATCGATTTTGATAAAATCTGTAAAATAGGCTAATAACTCAAAGCAGAATGGATATAAATTTTCATCAAAATAGGCTTTATGCTTTAATCATTATGGAGTATTATCATCATTAAATTTATATCAGAAAGTTCAGTTCTGTATTAATTCCAGAATATAAATATTTTAAAAGTAAAATTTTAATGTTTAAATTCAATTAAAAAATAAACAACCCAATACTTATATATATTTAAAAAACAATTAATACAGTTGCTCCTCCAATAACGGTCACCTCTAAACAGCTTCAGGGAAGTTTTTGCGGACAAAAATGCATACAAAATAACCTCTAAACAACGGCCAATTTTGTGTTTCCGTCAGTGAACGTTGTTTACAGGTTTTACTGTATCTGTGAAAGATAAGCTTAAAAGTGAACCTATATGATTAGATAATATATTAAATACTATTTTTAACCTATAAATATATAATTAATTATGTATATCAACAATATACTGAGGTATTATAGTGTTAAATAATTTTCCTAGGGTCGTATTTTATAAATACATGATTAATTAAATTTATAAAGTAGGATTGCCTTAATTATTAAATAAATTAATATAAATAATCTATATTAAAGTTGTTAAATACGTATTATTTAAGCAGAAGACTATTCTTATTATATGTTTAAAAGAAATTTTTATTATGTATTTATTTAGTAAGTTCAAAACTAACTGAGAAATAAATGTAGGCCTGTACTGAAAAAACTTTTATTTAAAATAAACTAGAAAAATAAATTCTCAATAAACGAAATTATAAAATTATACTGAAAGCTAAGTAATATTTTTCATAAATTTCGAAGAAAAAGAATTTAGTTCTTTCGAATTTTAGTGAAGAGTCATGGCGTTTTGTTTTAAGAACTAAAATTGTTCGAATTAAATGATGCAATAAAAAAAGATTGATGTGTATCTTCTGCCTTCAAGTTAAAGAAATTGAACAAAACAAATCGTGCCACCAAAATTTAACAACATATCAATATTTTAAGAATATTCAAGCTATTCAAAAGGCGGCATTTAAATTTATGAGCAATTTTTCAAAATTTTCTTAGGTAGGAATCTTTAAGTATTAGCCTACCAACGAATTGGATTGCATTAGGAAAAACAAACAGCTCTCGCTCCACTCTCCATTTATCATTTGCCTGACTTAAATTTTAAGTAATAACTTTTCTGTGTAAGATTTTAGAATTACTTTTTATTATTTGAAGCGTAATAAAATGGATAAATTTCAACTTATTCGTATATTTTTATAAACATAACGCAAAGTACATCTAATGCATTAAGTTTAACCTCAGAATTTTAGAAATTTATACATAATTTTTTTTCCTGTTTTTTTTATTATTTATTTCGTCTTTCCCTTTTATAACTTTCAACGAATATTAGCAAATGGATTGGGAAAGCGCCAGGATTTTTTTTATTTTTATATATTCTATTCCAAATTATTGCAGCGGAAAATTACACGGAGCAATCATGAATTGTATTAATGAATAAGTTTCGATACATCTACAATCTTTAATGATGATGCTGGATGAAGGAGAACACATATTAGAAGGAAAACCGGATGAAGTAAAGACATAAAGAGCAAGTGAAGAGCCCCATGGGGTGACAGTAAAACAACTTCCATTTCATAGGCTACTTGGACTACCCATCTGCTGAGGTTATGACATGCTGATACTCACTATCTGACAGTATAAATGGATATAATTTGGTTTAAAATCTTTCTGGATTGCCTATCCGGAATAGAAATACGACAATACCAAGATAAGTCGCCAGATAAATGGATTTGATATCGCGCATTATATGCGATACACGACCGTATTCTATTGGTTTGGCCCCGTTTTAACGGTTTAATTGTTTACTTAAATAGCATATAAGTGCTTTGCATTCCCTCTTAAGGTTTGTATTTTTTTCATTTAAGCTGCCAAACTCATATAAAATATATTATAAGAGTTAACTCGCAGCAGGTGTTATTGGATACTGTGTTTTGAATGTAGTAGCTATCACCTATAATCCGGTATCTTTTATAAAATGTGAATGTATGACAGCTTTGTTACACTCTTGGGTGTTCACACTCTTCTTTGACTATGTCGGTGTCATATCCTTCTGTGGATGTTGTCTGCTGAATGTCCTTTCTGACATATATCTTTGACTAAAAGTATCTTGCCAAAAACCAGACTTACTCTCCGCAGACAGCTATATACAGTAGATATCAAACTGCTACAATGACAAACAGTCCAGCTAACAAAAACCCACTTCACTGTATCAATACATGTTTTTTTCCTACTTTCAGATTTACGAAACTGTTATGAAAAAGTTTGCAACAATCGCAATTTTTCTCTTTTTTGCTTATAAAATCAATAAAAAAAAAACAAAATTTTATTTAGTTTAAAGGAAAATATAAAATTTCTCCAGACTAGTTTGAGTTGCAATTTCGATTAAAATGATAGACTTAATGTAACTTTATGTCAGAATTACTTTAAAATAAATAAAACTAATATTTAAATTGATTTTATTTGAAAATAAAAATGACTGATTACCAGAAAATTATTGATACTTTCCAGTTATTGATTCAACAAGTTGACACCAAAATCTACAGATAAATTTTAATTGTTAACTTAATTTAATATTTATAACAAAAAAATAGGATAAAATGTGAAATTAAGATAGCGCTATTCGATATTTAAGATATATTAATAACTTTTTCTATGGAAAATCTGAAAAATGGCATCAGTAAATGACTTTCCATTTGTAACATTGTATAAATGATCATTTCTTAATTAAAATATAAAATATCATACGCCATTAATTAATTTCGAATGTTGTGCATGATATTTTTCTATATAAATAAAGAATTATCACAATTTAATGGCCCACCCTCTTTGTTATCCTCTTTCTCATTCCTTTCTTAAGTTTACACCTTTCAATGGACTCTGCCCTTAATAATAATATAGAAAATAAAAGTTTCGATGATAGACTCTCACTTTTATATATTATAAAAAGAGTTTATACAATATTTAATTTGTTTTAAACATTCTATTAATAATAAAGAATGAAATTTTATCTATTAAAATGTTTTATTTATGATCGTCTAAAAAAGCTACGATCTTATAACAGAAAATACCTTGTATATTCGTTCATATCATTGGTTGAAAGAGGGAAGGAATAAAGTAAAATACGGATTATATCGTTAGTAGTGAAGGAAGACTCAACCAATCAAAACGTAATTTGTATCGCCAGCAATCACATCTATCGTTATTTGTTTTCTTCTCCAACTAATTAGAGGAAAGAATGTAACATCGTTTTAAGGTCTTTTTTTTACAATTATCGTTGCAAAAAGTTTCATTAGGAAAAGTTGTTTAGCAATCCTAGATCTTTCTAGAGATCTCCTCCAAAAGATAGCACAAGATTCTACTGTCGACTACTTTGTATTTTTCAAAATCAATTTTTCTCAATCAATAGCACTTTATAGATAAATACTATTAAATTTCAATAAAATTAAAAATAATTTCTTGATTTATTTCTATACATATAATTCTAAATTATGATATCATTCTTATTGCTATATCAAAATTTTAATTATTATTATCGCACCTCTCTTAGGGCTTTGCAGGAGTTCAGATTGTTGTTGGATCCCAAAGGTGTGAAAAAGAACGAAGGATGAAGACATTTTTATTTTTTAATTTAATGTTCCTTCTACATGTTCGATAATTAACTGTCGTCCTAGTATTTTATTTATATTTTCAATTCTTAATTATTACACTAAATAATTTTTTTAAAGACAATATAAATAATTTGTACAAATTTATATACGTAGCCTAAAGAGTCGTTTGTCTTGTTTATACAAGTATAACTACTAGCTATGTTATACTTATATATAAACAATATTGTTGTTGGTGTTTTAAAATACAAAGATTAAAGATATTTATAACTAAAAATGTTTTAAAAGTTATCTTATTTTTATGGTTTTAGAATTTAAAAAACAATATATATTATATATATAAAAACCTGCGTAAACGAGAAATTGCACGGTACTGAATATCTTTTCCGGTTTGCAGGTTTCCGTTTTGAACAGGTTTTTTTTTAAACATGGAAAATCGCTCCGTTCTGAAGAATCCTTCCCTTTTAGTTGGATTTTCGCTTTATTCAGGTCCGTGTTGAACAGGTTTTACTGTATATGTGTAAATATATTTTCAAACATGATGTAATAATTTTATTGACAAATTCTATAGGGTTACAAAACATGGTAATGATTATAATTTATATACTTGTATTGCTATTCTTGTTACGTCTATTTTCTACACATAACCTTTACTTCTGTGAGATCTGCTCTCAAATTTGACATTTCTGGCCACACCTTAACATCTTGCTGTCTCGACTTGGATTACCTGTTTCCATCATTCCGATTGCTTTCTACGCAATCTGTTATCTAGACGATATCTATGTGACATTTCAAGCAAATGGCAACGTGCAAATCATTTTTCACCAATAGCAACAGATATAAAGTGATGAAGGGAGCTTCGCTTATATGGAAATATTGTTATCTATTTGAAGACGATATTTTTATAAACGTCGCATTTATCTACGTACGATTATATTATCTCTATGTTTTGTGTGTTCGTTGTAAGAGAGTTACAAATTTAATAATATAATTTATACATTTACTCAAGTTTTATTGATATTATACGGTGTTAGAAGGTTAATACTAGATAGAAATATGATTAAAAATGCAAAATTTTGCTGTTTTTTAAATATTTTTCCTGTATATTGTTATTAAATCGATTAAAGAATCGATTATTTTTATGGAAAATCTAATTTATCAGCAAATTAATTATTTAGCATTACAAGTTGTTATGTCATTTTTTGCTGCACACTTTTATAAACAGAAAAGTTTGTATGTTTATTCCACTTATTTGCATGATAATTATTCATTTATTTTTGATTTTATCTTAAAAAATTAATAAATTTAATTTGAAATAATGCCAAATACTAACATATCTTTATGATAAATCTATTTTTGCTTCTATAGTTTATATAAAAAAAATCAATTTATGAATGAAATTAAATGCAATCTCTCTTGCTAAATCTTGACGTTATGCTAATTTAAAGTACATAGATAAGTGTTTTTCATTACATTATTGCTCATTTTTAATTTAGTTTAATCATCTTTAGACAGATTTACATAGTTGATGAATTAATACATTATAGTTGTTGATAGAAGCTGAAAATTTTATAGTGTCAATAATTTTAAGAAATTATATTTAAAAAAAAGTTTTTATTATTACCATATACTACATTAACATGTGGAACAATTTCTGGAAAAATGTCTAGTGAAAGAGGGAGAGATGAGTTAGCAGTAAAATATTTTTATGGTAGAAAATATATATGCTTACATGAGGGAAGAGAGAACATTTGCATCATTGTATCATCTAAGTTTAATTTATTACTAGTTAAAGCATCGCAATCTCTTCTCACTTGATCATCTCTTCCATTTTTATCATTCACAACGATGATAGATATTTGTATATTTAATTATCATCATGATATAGGCCTATCTCGAAACATTATAAAAATATAAAAAGGTATAAAAATTCTTCCTGTACTTTTTTCTTATTAACTATTTTTAAAATAGTTTTGTAAGATTTACTTCCTTCCGAGCGGTATAACATCTCATTGTATCATTCACTAATTAAGCATTAATTTCGTTTCGAACTGCTGAAAAGAGGCTGAAATTTTCACATCTTCTAATTAAAAAGTTCGGAAAAGTAATTATAATTAAGTTAATTTTTAATTCAAAAATTTCAGCAAGAATTGAAAAAGTGACAACAAGAAAAATCTCTGTCTAAAGAAGAAGAAAAAAAAGAAAGCCATAACATCATTTCATGCATGATATTTCACTCAAGGAATTCAAATATTCCGTGACAAGATTCCTCAGTTAATAAAGAGCGCACAAGTATGCAGAAGTATAAAAAAAGGAAAAGTATTTAGAAGAGAATTTGTTTGGACTTTTAATTCTTGTTAAGGGGGAGGTGACATATTATGGAATAATTATTAGAATGCATTCAACAAGAGATTTTTAATTTCCTAGAAGGGTTTTTCGCATATTTTTGTATTCAACGGTATGATTATTTATGGAAAACATTAATAAATATGCGAAATGTTTCTGAATGATGTACGCGTTTTTGTAATAAATTAATTTTTAGCAATTAATTTTAAGAAGATTAAGCGTTTTCAAAGTTTTCAAAGTTACTCAAGTTAGTTGCGTTTTCGAAGTTACTGCTGAAGCTAGGTTATCAGTCATATCCGAGATGTGAGACTTTAATGGCCTTCTACTAGTGAAATTTTCATATTATTTTACACACCAGAAGAGCTTCAGAATATAAATAGATTTTCTTTTAATATATATATATATATATATATAATTAATCATAGGATAATACTATAAAAGTAAAATGTACAGTACAGTACATGCTTATGATTGCTTTATAATGGCAAGGATTACCTGACAACGACTATCAATAGTATTATTTTCTAAAGCTCATTTTTATAACTATACTATAAAATCATAGATTAATTATATATAAATTAGAAAAAAAATGATGTAAACAAAGAGAAATTATGCTCTGGTAGAATATAAAGTTTATATACTTTAAAATAAGTAAAGTAAGATTATAAGCAGCTAAATTATCAATCAGGAAATAGTAATAGAAATGCACAAATATATGGGAGTAATTACAAGACATAAAAATGGAAAAGTGAGGGAATATCGTCCATAATTCGATTCAAAATGGCGACATTTAATTCTTAATATACCCTAATAGATATATCGTTGTACATATTATAAACCCAGAAGGGAGTTGATAGTTTTGGATTAATGCGTCGTGTCGGAGTTTATGAAATTCACCATTAAGTTTCTCCAATCAAACTAATGCCAATCAGTGGTGTGGCGAAACGTACTGTGTCCACAGTTCTACTTATCATGCAGTACCATACAATTACGATAAAGCAAATTACCTCCATAAAGAAGTTTTACTACGACGCATTACTGGCATCTAGTACCATTAAATAGATGTTATAGTTTCTGCTGTTTTACTGGAAGCGCGGCAACCTAAGGTGCTGAGTGATATTTCGAATTGCTAAACTATTCTTGATAACATTTAAATTGGAAGTTTCGTTGCTGTCTCTTGTCGTAAATTAAGATGATTTGCTTATATCTTAGTTGAAATTTTTGTATTGTTTCGGTTAATGTCGGTAAGTGAGTGTTTGTCGTGGATATTGCATGAAGAAGAGGGACAATCTCTTGAAAGTTGGAAAAATATCGAAAATGATTACATCATATCACTTCATTATATGAGTCTCTTTTTAATTTTTATCTACCTTCAATTTATTTAATTCATTTAGAAATATGATACAGTTGAACCTTTAATAACGGCCACCTCTAAACAGCGACCATTTCTCCAGGAAATATTTTTTAAAAAAATGCATACAAAATTACCCCAAAATAATTGCCGTCTCCGTATGACGTCCAATTTTTCATGTTTCCGCTAGTGGCCGTTCTTTAGAGGTTTTCATTTTCTTCATATTTTTTTCTACTTTATACCTTGATTTTCCTGATAATCTTTCAATGATTTACTGCTCTGCAATCACTATCTTCAGGAAAATTCTTTTGATCACCGACAAAAATACTTTCCATAAATATCAGCATAAAAATATTGCTAATCCATATTTAAGAGAAAATATTAATCTCTTCTTGTGTAGCAATATTGTTCCATAACCATTTCATGCATCTAAAAATTTTCTTCTTTATGAAATTGAAAAAAAATTTTTTTAATCAAAAGCATAAAATCCGATCTTCAGAAAAAGTTTAAATCATGAAAGCTTAAAATGCTCTTTAACCATAAAATCATACTCCTGAACCCGGAAAAGAAGCTTAAGTCGCTCTTGAGACATAAAATATCTACTTACCTATCCGCCTTCGATAAGAGAACTGAAAGCCTGTTAAACAATCTACCATTTTTTTCCTCTCCCTTATTCTGTCATCGCAACAACGTTAATACGTAAATATCTGTAACTCAATCTCTGATACTCGATCTAAACTACTTAGTGAAGTTCAGTAAAAAAAAAGGAGTAAAGAAAGAATCACTCATTAAAAAGTTAATAAGATCAATCAAGATGAAGAGATATTGCGTTGAAAACCTCATCAGATGGGAAAAAAGTAGAGCGGCTTGCTTTAATAACCATTTACTAAGCAACGAAAGGAGGAATCATACAACACATTAATGTTATCTTTCAATAGAAAGCAGAAGAGAAAAAGGGTCGAAACATTCTGAAAATGGGGATGATGTAAAGTGGAATGGGCGAAACCATTTTTTTTGGTTACATTTATAGCTTTGGTAACGATCAACTCTATCTATCATAAAAGTCAGGTCAATGAAAGCAGATGTATGAAAGATCTTTTCTTACAAAGTTACCTTTATAGCCTCATGATTCAGCGTCAGAAGAAAGATAAGCAATCTATAGAAAGGTTGGTCAACTGGAGAGAAAGTTCGGACATAATCTAGTGCTTTCGACACATAAAACGACTTGTTAGAATAGGTTAGCTCGGCTTGGTTATATAGTTAGAGCCCTTAAATTGGATATTTGCCACCGGCAATGGCTTTACCACCACAATCAAAGCTGCACTTCAGAATTTCTTACATCTGTTTTAAAATGTTACCGCTTTTTCCCCCTTTACCACATTTCTTTATACAGTAAAATCATTTAAAAAATATATAAAATTAATTAAACACAATTAATTTTTGTTGGAATTTTGCAAGGAGAGCAATGCATTGTATATTATTACATCAAAGTATAATTACTCTAGTTTTAAGATGATTTTTCTTAAATATATATGAATATAGATCTTATAGGAACCTCAGATTTTATGACTGACAATAAAAAATATTTAAACATTATCATCGACGAGCGAAAAATAACGATAATAATCAGAACGTCCTTCGAGAAATCCAGGATAAGATCTACCTTAAGCGTCCTACTTTCTAAACTTATAAACCTATTAACTTGGAGAAAACTAGAAAACTCATCAATGCACTGAGCTAATATCTGAGAAAGGGGACATTTATTAAAAGTTAATAAAGGCGATGATATATAAAATAATTTATAACATCTAGAGGTAATCTAAGCGACATAACAAAAGTGGAGCAAGTGCAGCGTGCGTAAAAGTGGTTTTAAGATATATGATTTTCTTCTGGGAAACAAAATTAAACACATTAACACGATAATGGGACGTGGGGGAGTTGGTTGCATCTTACCAGTTTAATAGAGTGTTGGTGTACTGTCAATGACTGCCATTGTTTGGCGGTGGAGGACGAATGCTTTGGAATCCACAACTCCCAATGTGCATCGTAACCGGACTATTAACAACGTCGGTGTAATCAGGAAATCGAGGTTGTCCCCCCATATAAACTCTATTTGTATGTCCTCAGGGAGATCGACTCCTTCATCGGCTTAAATTCAAACTGGTTCGTTTTACGATGCCATGGATCGACCACGGATTTCAATTAGTATTGTGATTACAGAAGTTGTTATACCTTGTCCAAAACGACAAGCTTCGTGTTCTTTCTATGATATTTCTCTCTTGGGTCGTGGCCATTATATTGGTTCACTCTTCAAGTTTTAAAGTTTCTATTCTAGAATTTAATACAAAAAAATCTTTGTGAAGCAGGTCTTTAGTATAATAAAAAGATTCATTTTCTTTATATTAAAAAACAATTGGAAAGAGTGGAAATATGGTAGATTANAGATTTCTAGCAAGTTTTTAAAGAGATTTGCTAGAAAAATTTTTCAAATTAGCATACTGACATTTTTTTTATTTCTTTGTTGTTTGTTTTAGAAAGGCAGTTCTATTGCAAATTATGCTTGTAATTGCCAGATTTTCTGAAACAGTTTAAATAATAATGTTAAAAAAAATGTTTAAGATTTTTATTTACTGTTATGTTGGAATGATATAAAGTTTCAATTAGAAATATAGATTAATAATATGTAATGTTATGAAATTATAATTTTTAAATTAAAAACTAAAAAGTTCAATTGATTATTTAAATTTAAGTTTCTTATTAACTTTAATTCTAAGAAGTAATGTAATTAACTTAATTTAAAAAAATATTAATATTGATTTAGTCAGTTTTTAAGATTAACTGATTAAAACATTTTTAGCAATCAAAATATATTTCATAATTATGAACTATAAATTGTGGCTTAAATATAAATATTTTTTTTATATGGATAGAAAATCCAGAAAGATGTAGAACAACAACAAGAAGTTGTTAATTCACTTTCTAATATGGTGGTTGTGGTAGATGAAAATTGTACAGATAATGGTATGATATTGAATTTTGTTTTTTTTATTTATAAAGAAATAGCGATATTAGTTATAGGAATTTCTGCACGTCAATAGCGATTGATGCATTGATTTAACTTGCAAAACTGACCTGAATTTGACACTTTACTTGATAAACGATGCTGGGACATGGTATCGGATTTCGTCCATTCTGTCTTCCTTACTGGATATGATATTGTGATTATGAGCAAAATTTGTATCAACCAAACTGCATTTATCAACTGCATCTCCAGAAGCATCCTTTCCAACGATATCATTTCGAAATTTGTCACGTAATTCTACTTTTACATAAATTTCTCATGCTAATTTTGTTCCCCGATAAATTTTCATATTTATACGAAGCAAAATTTTTTGATTCTTTCAAAAAAAAAAAAAAATATTATAAAAATGTAACTAAAGTAGAGAATGAAAAAAAGCAAAACATGAGGACGATGATAAATTCTTTTCCGAATTAAAAATAAGAACATTGTTTTTATTTTTTCGAAATTTTATTTCAAATTTTTAAAATTCCCGCACTGAAATTAAAAAGAAAATTTATTATAATTTAATTTATTATATTATAATGGTTTTAATTCAGAAAAGATTTTTTAATGCACTTGAAGCTAAGATGTAATTAATTATACAAGTGATTTTGAATGGGGCGGTGATGCTTTTATATTAAATAATGATTTTTTAAAATTTTAATGTACTACAGTACTTAAAATGACAATATAATTTAAAGAAATCGTTTTTTTTCCATCGATATTGGGCGGAGCACAGATAATGAAAACGTTACTGATAAAATCTTCGAACAAAATATGAGAGACTAACTCTACAAATATGCTAAGATGAAGGACATTTAAACGACTAAAGCATGTAAACATCTTAATATTTTTGAGTTAAAATCTTCATCAGCAATTGATTTAATTTTATACAAAAAAAAATTATATGATACTTTTGGTAGTTTTAAATAATTCTTACAATAAAAAAGATAAAAATAAAGTAGGCCTACGGTATATTGCTCAATTCTAATGCTTAACTTGCAACTACGTTTGATAAAGTTATAACTTACGAAAATATACATAACTATTGGGAGGAACGACGATATCATGAAATTTTCCAATAAGATGGAACGAAATATAGTTCGGGATGAAAGCATTCGAGTAATTCCACATCATAAAGCAAAGATATTACTATGGCTAGGTTGGTGTTCTACATTGTAATCCCCTCCAGTTTGCTTGTTCACTGCAAGAAATCCCAGCTTAATGTATAGCACCATGTGTCCTCCTGCAAATTTCTATGTTAATCGGTTGGTTGTGGTACAAACTACAAACTTCTATATAATCTCTACAAAATCGCAAAAGACTAGGTGGGTCGACATTCGGGGGGGTTTCCAGTTGAAAAACGAGGAAAACCTGGATAACCTGTCACTTTCCATTTGATGGATGGTTGTCGATAAACTGTCTTTTCAACAAGAGTTTTTATGGCTGAAACCATTACCGGTGCGGCTATAGAATTTTTAAAACGTAAGTAAAAAGTTCAATGCATTCCATTCTGGTGTGATAGATCCGTCTCGTTGTCTGTCGTTTCGTTACAGAACTCCAATTTGATACTTACCTACAGTAACTGAGAGAAAAGAGGGGAGAAAGTAGTAAAAAAAAACTGATTTGTATTGGAGATTTTTAAATGTTCAATAGAAATAACCTTCTTCAGGTGGATTTCTTTGTTGTCATGGTTACTAATGGGTAAACTATTTCTTGTTAGTTTACTCACTCGTTAGTATGGAAATTTCGAAGTAGGAGTAAATTATATGTTTGTTTAATCGTAGTTTTAATTTAGTTTGTTTGATCTTTTTATTTAAAAAGAATTTTTTTAATTTTTAATATAATTTCAATACTAAATTAGAAAGTAAGAGTTAAGGAACTTTTTAATAGATTTTGGATCTCTTGCGTTAAAATTTCACTATAAATCAGAATTATTCATTCCTATTTCGTGACAGAGATTAAAATTCTGTAAATAAATTTAAAAGTTTTAATTAATAAATCAATTGAAATTAGATTTAAAAATTACATAAAAACGTTTAGTTAAATTAAAATTAGTTATGGTTTTCATGTAAAATATAATATTTATATCCTAAACGTTTGACTATTATTAATTAAAATTGGCGTTAACTTGAACGAGATGTCTACAGTTAATTAACACTAATTCAGAGTTTTAATAACTAGAACAAAATTTTTAAATATTAATTTAATAAAAAAATTACAGCTTAGTTAATTAGAAGCGAGTGTAATTAATATAGACCTAATTGTATTTAATTCTACAATAGATCATCATACAGGTGAACAAATTTAAATCAAGTTAAACGTAAATCATTTGGTTAATTAAAATTAATTTTAGAAAATATGGTATAATAATTAAAGCAAGGCTAAAATATTCTTAAGTTGCCCAATAGTTCATGCATTTAACTAAGCCCTATCCTAGTCAATATACTAAATTATCGACGGAAACAAAGGAAAACATATAAACAATTCAGCTACACAGTTTAGTGTATTGCTCTTTTACGGAAAATATTAGGAAAACTGCTTAAATTTATGATGTTTTCATAGGTTTCTGTTTTATTTTACAACTTCTGCAATGCATATATATAATAATTTCCAACTTTACCCGATTTAATTCAATAAAAGCATAAAGATATTTTACATGCATACAAAATTTACTAAAGCTCAGCAATGAATAACAATATTAAAGGAAGGGGAAACATTTCGATTACAGTAAACAAAGTCGTTCAGTAGATACAGGCATAGAGAGAGAGAGAAAGGGGGGAGAAGACCGTGACTCATTCGTTCTTCGATCCAATAAGTGGTTCAATATAAACATATGCACAATAAATAGTTAAATCACAATTTATATAATATTTTATTATCTTTGAATATTGAAGAAAAGAATATAATAACAAAAAATACTTTATATAATTTGCTAACATGCGTGATTATTTTTTTCGTTTTATAGAACATTTTCCGCCTTATAACGTTCCAATTTTATTGTTTACAGTGCAATTTTATTTAAAGTACGGTATAATTTTATTATTTTAATATGAATTTCAGTATATAAATCTATTATTTTATTCTTTATACATTAAAGTACAACATAGAATTTATAAAATCTATACCGCACTTCAATATATAATAATCCAATTATATCATAATTTTACTACTTTTTAATATTATTTATTACTGCTTATACTAGTCACTTTTTCTCTTACAATTTCTAAAAATCTGTATTTTAGTTTTTTTCTTACAAATAAATCAATTTAAAATAACCCTCCTAAAAACTCAATAAATAAAAAAAACATCAACAGCAATATTATTTAAGCTATGAAATCGTTAATAACTGTTTAATTATGAAAAAATATCGTGCAATTTTAACATTTTTGTTGTTTTCTTTATTGTATGAAAGATAATTAAACAAACTGCATACCGTAGGATCAATAACATCATCAGCGTCAGTATTGCTAGGCCAATAAGTCTGTCTTTGCTCTCTACCAAAGCTGTTTTTAGAAAATCACAGAGGAATGTCAGGTAAGGAATGAGGAACATTAATCAGAAAGAAAAGAGAACGGTACGAAAACGATTTCTTGATTTTCTGATTCTTTTACGATTCTCTCAGGAAAATTACTTACATCCAACTCGAATGAAACCGGTTAGAAGTTGTTATTCTATCCTTTTTTTTAAAGGTAATTCTATTTTAAGCTATGAAATCAAACTTTATTTGGCTCTTAAATAAAATTAATATTTATCATAAATTAACTCAAATACTTTTACAGTTTATATTTTAAATACATTTAAAAAAATAATAATAAATATCAAATAATTAAATATCACTTGTAAAAAGTTTGTTAATTATATTTATAAAAAAATAATGTTACTTAAATAATTAAAATAAATTTAAAAAAATATATATATTATTTTTCTGGTGTATTTTTTAAATTAAAATCATTAAATAAATGTTAAGATAAGTGAGGNATAACATTTAATACTTTGCAATACATAAAACATTACTAAAGAAATTTATAGAAAAAAAATACATGTATAAATTAATTTTCTTTTTTAGAATTTTAATTTTTAGAATAAAAAATTATAATAATAATAATAATTCGTTTTTTTCATTACAAAATATCACCATAAGCTTAATGAATAAAATCATTCTGCATTTAATTATTTAAAAAATAATATTTATGATCAAATAACTTAATCATATAAAATTCTGTTTATTTAAACAATAATAATTTTTTTTAATATTATAAGATCAATAAAATTAATAAAAAATATTTATTTTAAATTTATAAATGTTTATCTTTCTTAATTTATATTCTTTTTTAATAATTGAAATTAATAAAGTAAATATTATAATATTAAAACCTTTACTTAACAAATTTGAACATTGTTTAAAAATATATGAACTTTTACCGCAAAGTTTAATTAATAATGTATCTAAATCAGCGTACCGATAGAACTTTGTTAATATTAAATTTATCATGTTAACAGATAAGAGTTAAGTCTACGTTTAACAGGAAATATATGCAAATAATTTAAACATTTTTGAGATTTAACACACGAAATATTTTTGAAGAACAAAGCTAATATTCAAAATAAGCGATAGAATTATATCTGACAGTTTGGCTAGTTATCTGAAGTAATATTGTGATTAATTACAGTTGTAGTTTAATTACAGGTATGCAATTAGTATGGAGGAGATGACATTTGAGTTCAAAATGATGTGGAAATATGGATTTAAATGAATTTTTGTTCTGTACCTTTGCACAGAATTCTCTTAAATCATCTCAGATGAAGTTTTCCTGTCAAGATTTGTGCTCTTGATACCGATAATTGGAAGCTATATTGACAGATTTAAAATTAGTGGACGGTATCATTGATGAAAAGTTTAATTTTCTATGCCAAAAAGAATCTACGTAAGCATTTACTCGTATTGATATCTCGTCATTAAATAATGATCATTAAACATTATTTTTAAAATGTAAGAAATTTATAATAAAATATTTCCTTTCATTAATAAATTTTTTATCAAATAAAATAAAATAAATGTAAATATTTTATAAGCGCATTATTTGATTGTGTATTAATTTATAAACGTTAAAAAAAGCTAAAGTAGAGGAAATTCGTCTACTTTAGCTTTTTTTAACGTTTATAAATTAATACACAATCAGATAATGCGCTTATAAAATATTTACATTCTTCAATATATTTCATTAATGATGTGAAATAATTTACTTTAATTTTTAATTTCTGAAATAGAATCGTGTTTGAATGCTAAATTAATGAATTATACAATATACTTATTAAATCCTATCAGTTAATAATCGGATAATTATTTCAGTGTGAATTTCTAATCTTTTATAAATTTATAAAAGGAAATTCCAAATATCACAAGCATGTAATCTCTATTATTTTATGTTTAGCTTATACAATTGATCTAATATACATTAAAATATGTAGGTCTTTATTCCAAATTCCATTTAGAATTTCAGATACAACTAATCTGGCAAATATGACTTAAAAGATTAGAATGATAAGAGAATGCATGACTTAGCACATCATTAAAGAATGATCAAAGTTAGAGCAGAGTTATGCAATGAATGAACCATAAAAGAATTAGCATTGAATAAAGGGAGTCATGCGGAATAGAATGGTATGAAAAAACGTTCCTTCATATTTTAACACAAGCAGAAAAGGACACAGTAATTTATTCTATTATCGGAGTAGCCTAATTGCTTTATATGACTTCCATTCGTGGTCATAGTTTAGTGAGAGTAACTTTATATGTTCTTTATCAATTACGATTTTATTCAGCAAAATATATAATAATTGAACATAAAATTTTAAGCTTATCAAAAAGAGAAATATCATTAAATTGTTAAATTTTAATAAATAAGTTTATATATTTATTAGATTTATATTTGAATACTCATTAAAACTCCTAGTTATGATAGCGATTCCATTCGAATTTAAAATTTGTTGAAATGGAATAATATGTATATTTAGTAATGGACTGAAGGTATTATCGATAATGTTTCTCATATAACGATTGATGCCAATTTAGATTTGCTGAATTCCCAATGTTTACGTGATGCAGATGGTCCATCAACAGTATTATCAATGAACTCTGATGGCTAGCATTAGACTGTCTCTAATCATTAGAATCTTTAATGTTAGACCATTTGTACTACTGTTTTTCTATTTTTAGTGAAAATATAGAATATCTCTGATAGCTTTACTCTCTTCTTCACCAAAAATACCTGTGTTTTAATATAGAACCATTTTGTATACCGTACAATATATGATTATATTTGTTTTCTCACGGGAGAGATTTGACTAGTGTGACGTTTAATAATAAAAATAAAAGTGTGCTAAGTTCCTGAAGTATTGAATTTGAGTTGTGAGACAATTAAGGTTATTGTCTATTTAGAAATATAAATTGAACTCAATCATAATAGAATTCAGTATATGGCAAAATAAGATTGTCCAAGAGAATATAATAAAACAGTGACACAGACAACATTCTGTGAGTAATGATCATCAACTTGTTGCTTTCTTGTAATAGGTTTTGTCATCTTTATTCTGGAAGCATGACAATGGATAAAATCCAGAACTGAGGTGTCAAATATTCCAAGTTGTTTACGTGATTTTTCCCTCTTTTCATAATGTTTAAATGAAAGTAATATAGACAATATTATAAATAATTCATTATTTAATAATATGAAACATGAATATAAACCTAATTTATAAATTATGAGAGCATTTCAAAATTGATTT
Organism: Centruroides sculpturatus; assembly: GCF_000671375.1. NCBI lineage: Eukaryota > Metazoa > Arthropoda > Arachnida > Scorpiones > Buthidae > Centruroides > Centruroides sculpturatus. The sequence continues at coordinate 166,011 of NW_019384669.1, read as the reverse complement.
ATGATTTTTCGAGATTTATTGAATGCGAAGCACATTAAATAAAAATGAGAATTCTCTTTTTTTCAGTTTTTATTTCAAAATAAGAAATAAAAAACCGTTATTTCATGATTTAAAATTGATATATCGTAGTTTTTTTATTTATTTTATATTATAAGTAAAAATATTTTATTTTGCAGCCAGATGACTGATACGAGGATTAAATAAATGAACAGAGAGAATATTGTAAATTAAGTTCTATATAAATAAACTTATAATATTCTATATTTATCTACAGTAAATATATTTCTATAATTTTATTATAGGAAACGAAAATTCTGAATTCTATAAATTCTACGATACTTCATCGAATATATTCGCATTTTAAAATAGAATTCTTTTTATATAGTAAAGGATTTTTTATGATTTCTTTATAGAAAATTTTAGTTTTTTTTACGATAAAATAATTAAATAAACCTTTGAAATGTTTCAATTAATTGCTTGATAGATTCAAACATAAAACTGGTTTAGAGTTTATAAATATTTTAAATGATTTATTTTTATGAAATAGAAGAATTTATTAGTTTGTAGATATGTTTATTCATTTAAAAATAGCCCACTAGTAGCCGAATAGATAAAATCACTGAACACTGATATTTAATCTCGAGTTCGCTCCTGACCTACGAGTTGGTCACGTGGAGTTTTCCGAGTTTTTTCACGTGTCTAGCCAACACCTCGCAAAACGCAAAGCTTGTGCACGAGTATATGACGTCATCAAGTTTAGATTTGTCATTGTCAACTAAAACCAAAGACGCTACAGACAGACTGTATTAAAATGATATTTTCTATATATAAATTTATGATGATATAATGTAAAAATATTAAAAAAATCTTTTATTATAACGAAAGAAAAAAATCACAAAAAATTACTAATTATAGTGGTTGTAAAAAAAGCTATATTTAATTTATAATAGAGATTGTGACATCGTTATCTACGTTAATTAAATAAGGAATCATTGATATCTTTAACATTCTAAGCGTTTAGTCTTTTCAGATTTTAACTGAAGGCTAAGCTGAGATATATCTACAAATCAATAAATAAAAACTTTATTAAATAATGAAAAACTAATTTCATTATTACAATATATACATATTATATACAACAGTTGAGAAAAAATTACAGATTTTTACAAAATAGAGAGTTTGGACACGGTGGGAAAATAGATTATACGAGAAAAATTTATTGTGACTTGTCAAAATGCCGGGCTGCAATTTTTAATCACATTTTTTGATTTATTTAACTTAAAATATCTCAAATTAATAGTCTTGCCCTGTACATCATACTTTTCCTGATAACAAAAAAGTCATGCCGATCATCTATGTAACTCCATTCTGCGAAAAATGTTTGAATTGAAATCACGTGACTTCCTGTCTCGATTCGTATACAGTATAGTTAATCGGGTCCTCTTGCCTTTAAGCTTTCCATATCTGGTCTGAGTCTGGATTTTCATTTATCTAACACCGTTCTCGAGATTAAGGAAGAACAGACAACAGATGGATGACAGTGGAAATTTATACGTCTACAATTTTTTTAAATTGCAGCTCAATAACTTTTTAAGTAGGTATTTTTAATTAACAATAAGATTTTTTTTAGTATTTTTACCGTGATATTCAAAAACTACGTAAATTCTCTTTACGAAAATAAAGTAGTTAGTTGTTAAGTTATACATTAAAAAATGTAACAATTATCAGTACAGTATTTTAAAAAATTCCAACTCTATGAATGTAATCTTTAAATTAATTTATTTTCGTGAATTAAAAAATTTATTTCAAATGTCTATTTTAGCACTGTTATATTTTTATGATTAATTATGTTTTACAGACAACAGGAACAACAAGAAAATAATTTTAATAATAAATTATAATAATATTGTAAGAACAGAAAATAATTTAATATTAATTGTTGGGCTACATCTTATTTCATGATATGTATAAAAAGATACACAGTAAATAATTTACATTACGTAAAAGAAATGTAAACAATTTAATAAAAGGCCAAATAAATAACTTATTATATAGGCCTATACATAGTGTATATATATATTCTTTGAAATAAGATTATTTATTTTATCTCCAAAATAATATAAAAGATTTCATGAACTTTAACTATTAATAGTAATATATTTACATTATTATACATGTTTTTAATCTTACTAGAATTGCATTAATAATTTTTAAATATTGTGTTCTATTTCTAGACAAATTAGTATTTTTCTAAAGGCCTCCATTTTGTCCAAAAGTGTTCATCAGTAATATAATTTATAACAGGTTATTTTTTAATATTTTGTTATATTTTATTAATTCACGATAATAATAAAAATGATAATTTAGTTAACGTTTAGTTTATATGTTCATCTTATTGAAAACATTCTACTGAAAAATTGACTTAAATTTCTTTGTTCGAAATTCTCTCTTGGTATAGGCCAGTTTTTCTTAATTTGGGATGCGAGAAAGCATTTCCTGGGTGCGAATGGTAATAATAAGTTTTTAATCTTTAGATGTGTAATATGAAATTTAAAACTGAATTATGCTATATAAATTTGACTCGCCTGTACTGTGTACTCTCAGATGATGATGAATGCTATGATAATGTCCGGGATCCCTCTCTATCTTTGTCATCTTGGATTTATTTGGATTTTACAATAAAAATACAGAAACAATTTTCAAGGGTGTACGAAGCCTTGTTTTGAGATTCAACGGGGTGCCAATCATTAAAAAGATTAAGAAACACTGGTATAGACGTTAACCACTTTATTCTTAATTTGGGATGTCGAGAAAATCCAAAAATTGAAACTTTTGGGCCATTATCTTAGTTTACTTTACAAAATGGTCCAACACATTTCTTGATATTTTTCTACTTTATCCTTCTATCTCAAATTTTAGTGAAATTTATGAATGACCCTCTACAATTTAGGCTAACGTGATGACGTCACTCTCGTCTTGAACAGTCTTTGAGTTTTAGGAGGTGTTGGTCTAATATGTAACTAGGAGCCACTTCCCATAGAAAGTCCTCCTGAGAGGCATCACCCCTTGGTAGGTCGTCCGTGTGTTCTGTTGCCTTATCACATCGATCAACCCAATCCATTTAAAAATAATTACAAAACTATTATCAATTATTTTTTCATTTTTAAAAATTACCAAAGTGTGGTCTAATGCGACTCTAAACAGTAGTCTATGACTATTGTAAAGATAACGATTTTGATTAAATTTAAGNTTTATTACTGCTTATACTAGTCACTTTTTCTCTTACAATTTCTAAAAATCTGTATTTTAGTTTTTTTCTTACAAATAAATCAATTTAAAATAACCCTCCTAAAAACTCAATAAATAAAAAAAACATCAACAGCAATATTATTTAAGCTATGAAATCGTTAATAACTGTTTAATTATGAAAAAATATCGTGCAATTTTAACATTTTTGTTGTTTTCTTTATTGTATGAAAGATAATTAAACAAACTGCATACCGTAGGATCAATAACATCATCAGCGTCAGTATTGCTAGGCCAATAAGTCTGTCTTTGCTCTCTACCAAAGCTGTTTTTAGAAAATCACAGAGGAATGTCAGGTAAGGAATGAGGAACATTAATCAGAAAGAAAAGAGAACGGTACGAAAACGATTTCTTGATTTTCTGATTCTTTTACGATTCTCTCAGGAAAATTACTTACATCCAACTCGAATGAAACCGGTTAGAAGTTGTTATTCTATCCTTTTTTTTAAAGGTAATTCTATTTTAAGCTATGAAATCAAACTTTATTTGGCTCTTAAATAAAATTAATATTTATCATAAATTAACTCAAATACTTTTACAGTTTATATTTTAAATACATTTAAAAAAATAATAATAAATATCAAATAATTAAATATCACTTGTAAAAAGTTTGTTAATTATATTTATAAAAAAATAATGTTACTTAAATAATTAAAATAAATTTAAAAAAATATATATATTATTTTTCTGGTGTATTTTTTAAATTAAAATCATTAAATAAATGTTAAGATAAGTGAGG
>NW_019384669.1:147125-161898 GCF_000671375.1 Centruroides sculpturatus | reverse complement strand
TAATTATTATTATTTTAAATTATATAATTTTTTAAAAATTATTTTATTGAAAGACTTTTATTACTCGAGTATTTAAAAACAATTAATTATTTTAATTATGAAGAGCGTAATGAATTAAAAATTACTTTTAAAATAAAAATAACATACATATAAGTTTTTATATATTTTTTATTAACGTTATTTTATTTAAAAATGTATAACATTTAATACTTTGCAATACATAAAACATTACTAAAGAAATTTATAGAAAAAAAATACATGTATAAATTAATTTTCTTTTTTAGAATTTTAATTTTTAGAATAAAAAATTATAATAATAATAATAATTCGTTTTTTTCATTACAAAATATCACCATAAGCTTAATGAATAAAATCATTCTGCATTTAATTATTTAAAAAATAATATTTATGATCAAATAACTTAATCATATAAAATTCTGTTTATTTAAACAATAATAATTTTTTTTAATATTATAAGATCAATAAAATTAATAAAAAATATTTATTTTAAATTTATAAATGTTTATCTTTCTTAATTTATATTCTTTTTTAATAATTGAAATTAATAAAGTAAATATTATAATATTAAAACCTTTACTTAACAAATTTGAACATTGTTTAAAAATATATGAACTTTTACCGCAAAGTTTAATTAATAATGTATCTAAATCAGCGTACCGATAGAACTTTGTTAATATTAAATTTATCATGTTAACAGATAAGAGTTAAGTCTACGTTTAACAGGAAATATATGCAAATAATTTAAACATTTTTGAGATTTAACACACGAAATATTTTTGAAGAACAAAGCTAATATTCAAAATAAGCGATAGAATTATATCTGACAGTTTGGCTAGTTATCTGAAGTAATATTGTGATTAATTACAGTTGTAGTTTAATTACAGGTATGCAATTAGTATGGAGGAGATGACATTTGAGTTCAAAATGATGTGGAAATATGGATTTAAATGAATTTTTGTTCTGTACCTTTGCACAGAATTCTCTTAAATCATCTCAGATGAAGTTTTCCTGTCAAGATTTGTGCTCTTGATACCGATAATTGGAAGCTATATTGACAGATTTAAAATTAGTGGACGGTATCATTGATGAAAAGTTTAATTTTCTATGCCAAAAAGAATCTACGTAAGCATTTACTCGTATTGATATCTCGTCATTAAATAATGATCATTAAACATTATTTTTAAAATGTAAGAAATTTATAATAAAATATTTCCTTTCATTAATAAATTTTTTATCAAATAAAATAAAATAAATGTAAATATTTTATAAGCGCATTATTTGATTGTGTATTAATTTATAAACGTTAAAAAAAGCTAAAGTAGAGGAAATTCGTCTACTTTAGCTTTTTTTAACGTTTATAAATTAATACACAATCAGATAATGCGCTTATAAAATATTTACATTCTTCAATATATTTCATTAATGATGTGAAATAATTTACTTTAATTTTTAATTTCTGAAATAGAATCGTGTTTGAATGCTAAATTAATGAATTATACAATATACTTATTAAATCCTATCAGTTAATAATCGGATAATTATTTCAGTGTGAATTTCTAATCTTTTATAAATTTATAAAAGGAAATTCCAAATATCACAAGCATGTAATCTCTATTATTTTATGTTTAGCTTATACAATTGATCTAATATACATTAAAATATGTAGGTCTTTATTCCAAATTCCATTTAGAATTTCAGATACAACTAATCTGGCAAATATGACTTAAAAGATTAGAATGATAAGAGAATGCATGACTTAGCACATCATTAAAGAATGATCAAAGTTAGAGCAGAGTTATGCAATGAATGAACCATAAAAGAATTAGCATTGAATAAAGGGAGTCATGCGGAATAGAATGGTATGAAAAAACGTTCCTTCATATTTTAACACAAGCAGAAAAGGACACAGTAATTTATTCTATTATCGGAGTAGCCTAATTGCTTTATATGACTTCCATTCGTGGTCATAGTTTAGTGAGAGTAACTTTATATGTTCTTTATCAATTACGATTTTATTCAGCAAAATATATAATAATTGAACATAAAATTTTAAGCTTATCAAAAAGAGAAATATCATTAAATTGTTAAATTTTAATAAATAAGTTTATATATTTATTAGATTTATATTTGAATACTCATTAAAACTCCTAGTTATGATAGCGATTCCATTCGAATTTAAAATTTGTTGAAATGGAATAATATGTATATTTAGTAATGGACTGAAGGTATTATCGATAATGTTTCTCATATAACGATTGATGCCAATTTAGATTTGCTGAATTCCCAATGTTTACGTGATGCAGATGGTCCATCAACAGTATTATCAATGAACTCTGATGGCTAGCATTAGACTGTCTCTAATCATTAGAATCTTTAATGTTAGACCATTTGTACTACTGTTTTTCTATTTTTAGTGAAAATATAGAATATCTCTGATAGCTTTACTCTCTTCTTCACCAAAAATACCTGTGTTTTAATATAGAACCATTTTGTATACCGTACAATATATGATTATATTTGTTTTCTCACGGGAGAGGTTTGACTAGTGTGACGTTTAATAATAAAAATAAAAGTGTGCTAAGTTCCTGAAGTATTGAATTTGAGTTGTGAGACAATTAAGGTTATTGTCTATTTAGAAATATAAATTGAACTCAATCAAAATAGAATTCAGTATATGGCAAAATAAGATTGTCCAAGAGAATATAATAAAACAGTGACACAGACAACATTCTGTGAGTAATGATCATCAACTTGTTGCTTTCTTGTAATAGGTTTTGTCATCTTTATTCTGGAAGCATGACAATGGATAAAATCCAGAACTGAGGTGTCAAATATTCCAAGTTGTTTACGTGATTTTTCCCTCTTTTCATAATGTTTAAATGAAAGTAATATAGACAATATTATAAATAATTCATTATTTAATAATATGAAACATGAATATAAACCTAATTTATAAATTATGAGAGCATTTCAAAATTGATTTATGATTTTTCGAGATTTATTGAATGCGAAGCACATTAAATAAAAATGAGAATTCTCTTTTTTTCAGTTTTTATTTCAAAATAAGAAATAAAAAACCGTTATTTCATGATTTAAAATTGATATATCGTAGTATTTTTATTTATTTTATATTATAAGTAAAAATATTTTATTTTGCAGCCAGATGACTGATACGAGGATTAAATAAATGAACAGAGAGAATATTGTAAATTAAGTTCTATATAAATAAACTTATAATATTCTATATTTATCTACAGTAAATATATTTCTATAATTTTATTATAGGAAACGAAAATTCTGAATTCTATAAATTCTACGATACTTCATCGAATATATTCGCATTTTAAAATAGAATTCTTTTTATATAGTAAAGGATTTTTTATGATTTCTTTATAGAAAATTTTAGTTTTTTTTACGATAAAATAATTAAATAAACCTTTGAAATGTTTCAATTAATTGCTTGATAGATTCAAACATAAAACTGGTTTAGAGTTTATAAATATTTTAAATGATTTATTTTTATGAAATAGAAGAATTTATTAGTTTGTAGATATGTTTATTCATTTAAAAATAGCCCACTAGTAGCCGAATAGATAAAATCACTGAACACTGATATTTAATCTCGAGTTCGCTCCTGACCTACGAGTTGGTCACGTGGAGTTTTCCGAGTTTTTTCACGTGTCTAGCCAACACCTCGCAAAACGCAAAGCTTGTGCACGAGTATATGACGTCATCAAGTTTAGATTTGTCATTGTCAACTAAAACCAAAGACGCTACAGACAGACTGTATTAAAATGATATTTTCTATATATAAATTTATGATGATATAATGTAAAAATATTAAAAAAATCTTTTATTATAACGAAAGAAAAAAATCACAAAAAATTACTAATTATAGTGGTTGTAAAAAAAGCTATATTTAATTTATAATAGAGATTGTGACATCGTTATCTACGTTAATTAAATAAGGAATCATTGATATCTTTAACATTCTAAGCGTTTAGTCTTTTCAGATTTTAACTGAAGGCTAAGCTGAGATATATCTACAAATCAATAAATAAAAACTTTATTAAATAATGAAAAACTAATTTCATTATTACAATATATACATATTATATACAACAGTTGAGAAAAAATTACAGATTTTTACAAAATAGAGAGTTTGGACACGGTGGGAAAATAGATTATACGAGAAAAATTTATTGTGACTTGTCAAAATGCCGGGCTGCAATTTTTAATCACATTTTTTGATTTATTTAACTTAAAATATCTCAAATTAATAGTCTTGCCCTGTACATCATACTTTTCCTGATAACAAAAAAGTCATGCCGATCATCTATGTAACTCCATTCTGCGAAAAATGTTTGAATTGAAATCACGTGACTTCCTGTCTCGATTCGTATACAGTATAGTTAATCGGGTCCTCTTGCCTTTAAGCTTTCCATATCTGGTCTGAGTCTGGATTTTCATTTATCTAACACCGTTCTCGAGATTAAGGAAGAACAGACAACAGATGGATGACAGTGGAAATTTATACGTCTACAATTTTTTTAAATTGCAGCTCAATAACTTTTTAAGTAGGTATTTTTAATTAACAATAAGATTTTTTTTAGTATTTTTACCGTGATATTCAAAAACTACGTAAATTCTCTTTACGAAAATAAAGTAGTTAGTTGTTAAGTTATACATTAAAAAATGTAACAATTATCAGTACAGTATTTTAAAAAATTCCAACTCTATGAATGTAATCTTTAAATTAATTTATTTTCGTGAATTAAAAAATTTATTTCAAATGTCTATTTTAGCACTGTTATATTTTTATGATTAATTATGTTTTACAGACAACAGGAACAACAAGAAAATAATTTTAATAATAAATTATAATAATATTGTAAGAACAGAAAATAATTTAATATTAATTGTTGGGCTACATCTTATTTCATGATATGTATAAAAAGATACACAGTAAATAATTTACATTACGTAAAAGAAATGTAAACAATTTAATAAAAGGCCAAATAAATAACTTATTATATAGACCTATACATAGTGTATATATATATATTCTTTGAAATAAGATTATTTATTTTATCTCCAAAATAATATAAAAGATTTCATGAACTTTAACTATTAATAGTAATATATTTACATTATTATACATGTTATTAATCTTACTAGAATTGCATTAATAATTTTTAAATATTGTGTTCTATTTCTAGACAAATTAGTATTTTTCTAAAGGCCTCCATTTTGTCCAAAAGTGTTCATCAGTAATATAATTTATAACAGGTTATTTTTTAATATTTTGTTATATTTTATTAATTCACGATAATAATAAAAATGATAATTTAGTTAACGTTTAGTTTATATGTTCATCTTATTGAAAACATTCTACTGAAAAATTGACTTAAATTTCTTTGTTCGAAATTCTCTCTTGGTATAGGCCAGTTTTTCTTAATTTGGGATGCGAGAAAGCATTTCCTGGGTGCGAATGGTAATAATAAGTTTTTAATCTTTAGATGTGTAATATGAAATTTAAAACTGAATTATGCTATATAAATTTGACTCGCCTGTACTGTGTACTCTCAGATGATGATGAATGCTATGATAATGTCCGGGATCCCTCTCTATCTTTGTCATCTTGGATTTATTTGGATTTTACAATAAAAATACAGAAACAATTTTCAAGGGTGTACGAAGCCTTGTTTTGAGATTCAACGGGGTGCCAATCATTAAAAAGATTAAGAAACACTGGTATAGACGTTAACCACTTTATTCTTAATTTGGGATGTCGAGAAAATCCAAAAATTGAAACTTTTGGGCCATTATCTTAGTTTACTTTACAAAATGGTCCAACACATTTCTTGATATTTTTCTACTTTATCCTTCTATCTCAAATTTTAGTGAAATTTATGAATGACCCTCTACAATTTAGGCTAACGTGATGACGTCACTCTCGTCTTGAACAGTCTTTGAGTTTTAGGAGGTGTTGGTCTAATATGTAACTAGGAGCCACTTCCCATAGAAAGTCCTCCTGAGAGGCATCACCCCTTGGTAGGTCGTCCGTGTGTTCTGTTGCCTTATCACATCGATCAACCCAATCCATTTAAAAATAATTACAAAACTATTATCAATTATTTTTTCATTTTTAAAAATTACATAATTTTTAATATTTACTTATCTTATAATAATTATTACAAGAAATTGTATAAATAATTTTTTTCAGTGGTTATTAATATATAAAAATAAATTCCATCAATATAAACAGTTGAAAATATTTTTATTCCAAAATAAATAAAAATAGCCCTTTAAGCTACTGCAAATATATAAGCAATTTATCATTGAATAGATTTAAAGTTAAAAATAATATNTGAATTTTTAATTTTTATTTAATGAAGTTTTAAGAATATATTTTATTAAATGAATATATAATTAATATTTATTTTACTATAAAAATTAAGAAATTATACATAATATATTAAAAATAATATTTAAAAGATATTTTTGACAAATAAATATATGCAAAATATAATGATTTCTTCCAATTTCATTGTAATTTGTGTAAAGTTTCATATAGAGACGAACAGAAATTTAGCGAAAGAAATACATTCTATAAATTCAAATTATATAAACAAATTCGAAAATTTATTAATAACTGTCATTAATAACTCTAATATAGGATTTCGTCAGAGTTTGCACAGTCATTGACGTTATTTGAAGAGAAACCATCAATTGAATCCAATACTACAAATTCCATTTGCTATTATTTACCACAATTTACTATTAAATAGTTAAACTGTATAAATGTAATATTTTTAACTTAAAATATCTCTATAATTTTATTTAATATGATGCATTATATTAATCATTTTTTATAAATAATATTTCTGTTTTTTAACTGCGGTTTTTGCTATAAAAATTCATTTATTATATTTAATTGCAGCTTTTTTAAATTACATTTTAAGATTCAGTAATAAGGCTAGCATTGATACTAAAGAAATGTATTTTTTTCATTTGCTTTCCTTTTATTTTTTGTTTTAAGTTTTTAGTATAGGAATTATCTTAACCTTATTTGAACAATTTAAATTAGATATTTAAAACATAATAATTTTAAATCTGAATAAATGTAAATTGAACAATTTTTAGTTATTAATTCTGTATTTTTGAACGTGATAATGCTTTTATAATTAAATGTTATGATTAATGTCAACGTCACGAGTACGCTGTGATCATCTTTTGTCCTCCAGGTGGTGAAATGTCTCTTTTGTAGTTATTAGAACTATGCTAAGAGTATTGTAAGATACATTAATATAAAATTATTTTCCTGTAAAGTGTATTGTACCTTTATGTGCTTTTAATCCTCCAACTAAGCAAACCCCACGGCTTAATATGTTAAGGGCACAGAAAATGGACTTAAAACCACGTACTGCAACTTTCGAATGGAAATATGCGTTTATAGATTTGCCCTTTGTTAGGCCTAATCAAAACATGTCGTAAGGACTCTATTAAATTGAGAAATTATTCAAACACATAGAAACTGCAGATGCAGATGATATTAATTCGTAGCTTGGGATATACCAATGGCATCATACCCAGACCTGTAACAGAGAATCCGCGCAACATACAGCGTTTGAACGAAATTAACTTATAGGGTAACCCACCCTATAAGTTGATTTTAGTTGAGTTAGACAAAATCGAAAGGCCTTGGCAAACATTATTTGTATATTAGGTCATCTGAGATACATCATGTTAAGAAATGTGAAACTTCAAAGTCTGCTGTACAGTACATCCCCAGCGTATACTAGCCTAAAGACCCGACGAGAAAATCTCTCTTATGAAAAGGCTATTACAATTATGAATGGATTCAAGTATCAGACTTTAAGAACACCTCAACGCATTTATTTTGGTAGCAGACTAACTAACCGATGCAAGGTTAGCAATACAAAAGGTTATTATCCCTCTTATTCTTATGTAGCTTGCCTGATGATTATGAAAACTTTAGAGTAGATATAGAGACAAGTGTCACCTGAGTTGGAAATTTTGAAGGTAAATTGTTTGACGAAGAGACAAACAAGAAAGTACAACTATAAGAACTAAGTCATAAGCTAGTATAAGATAACTAACTACTCGCTCAGAAAGAGCAAAACAATAAATCTGAAAATGTTCAAAAACAGTCAGCCATCAAAATACGTGATGAAGTGTTTCTTTTGTAGGAAACCAGAACATAAAACTAGTATATGCCGAAAGAAGAAAAGAGATGAAGCAGCGAAAACTGCTGTAAACTACGATTATGAATCCGTCGCTTCAGTTTGCTTGACACAACAGAATAACAAACCTCTACTAAAGGATGAGAATAGTGTCTAGACAGAAGGCCAACCACCCGTATGTGTGGAAATAAAACATTCTTTGAAGATCTGCACATAGTGAAACCAGCGAGAATCAAGCTGGAAAACAATGAATATATAAATGCAAATTAAACAGGTACTGTACATTTAACAGTTGATACTGAGGAAGGTGTGCAAAACATCAATCAAGCAGTTTGATGTTTTGCACACCTTCCTGCTTGACGTTTTTTACTTACTTAACATTAAAGGTAATCTGTTATCTGTTTCGACCACTACCTAAAGTGGTTATAAAGCTTTTTTTACAGCAGAAAAGACACTCGTTAAAAGAAAAAGAATAGTAAATATTGAAGCGGTAAATAGACATAGACTCTACGTCGTCAAGACTCTGTCGACTCATAAGCGTACTGAACCATGCATTCCTACAAGTTGTCATCACAAATTAATAATCAAGTGGAATTATGGCATCGACGATTGGGAATGTAAACTTCCAACATATGAAAATCTTGGCAAACAAATCACCATACCAATAGTAAATTTATTTAGTAAGGAAACTATGAAATGTGAAACATGCATCTTCGCAAAACAAACTCGAAATTTTTTCCTAAAGAAAACTGAAATAGGTGCAAATGAACTTCTGGGAATAATACATATAGTCCGACGAAGAAATCACTTTTCGGTTTTTCAAAGTTTTTTGCTACTTTCATCGATAACAAGATACATTTACGTTGCGCTACCGAAACACAAAAGTGAAGTATCTTCCGCCTTCCAAACTTATAATAAATGGGACAGAAAAGCAAACTGGTCAAAAAATTAAGGAGTACGCACCGATAATGCAAAATAGTATACTAGTCATGACTTTATGCAATACCTAACCATGCACTGGATCGAACACCAGACCTCGGCAGCTTATTCGGCCCAACAAAATGGAGTGGCAGAGAGGACCAATAGAACCTTAATTGAAATAGCTCGTTCTATATACTCTATATAGCTCGTTCTCTCTACTATAGTCCGCGCAGCGAAAGAGTAGACATGAATCACCCTGAGCTGGAAGGGTCCATGTTAAATGAAAGGGATGAAATTAGTCGTGTTAATAACATAAGTATCGTTAGAATTAAAACTAATAAAATTTTTAAAAAACAAATAAAACAGCTAAAAGAGATCATATCCATATCTCAACTCCCAAGGAAGTAGCCACATGTCTCTTTTCATCTCTTTCAACTAACATAGACCATTCCAGCTCAAGCAGACTCATGTCTACTCTTTCACTGCGCGGATTTTAATTTGCCAGAAAGGATGTGAGCTGAACTTGTACGATCATCAGCTTACATTCGAAATAGATGTCCCGAATCAAGTTGCACAGATAAAACGCCATTTGAACTATGCACTAGCAAGAAGCGTAACTTCAAGTACTTCAAAGTAATTGGAAGTCATGTCTATGTAAGATATAATAAACTAGGAAAGGAAAAATTAGACGTTCGAAGTGAAAAATGCATCTTAATAGGATATAATGAGGAATCTACGACTTAGTTTAGGGAATCCAAAATTTAATCAAATGACGGAATCAATCAAAATAAACAACTAATGGAAGATGAGTAATCTCGATTCCGAACCTCACTGGATTATTCAAAATGCTCAAATTTTGCCACAATAACCCTTGCCATGTAAGTAGACGATTCGTTAATTGCATCTGATTCCAATCAAGAAATAATAAAATTGAAACAAGAGCTGAAGAAATCTTTTTAAATAAGATATTTAAGAATTTAGCGAAACAAAATTTAGAGACTCATATTACTGAGATATACCAACAACATTACACTGATCTTATTCTGAAAAGATTCGAAATGAAATTGCTAAGAGGCGTCAAAAGTCCAACCTTCAGTTAATAGTCGATCCAGATAAATATGACACAACTCCAGTAGATCGAAACAAATACCAAGCGTTAATTGGCATGTTGTAAATTATCACACGCGCAGATATAGCTTTTGCAGTCAATGTGTTTAGCAGAGATTTAATCAAAAGCCAAAGTTACAACTTTTAAATACAGCAAAATGAGTGTTACGCTATCTCAAATGAAAGCTACCATATTACTTTTATGAAATCTTACGTGTTTATACTGATACTAATTGAGCAAATATTATTGATGTTAGAAAATCTACCATAGATTGCGTTTTTTATATTTGGTGGAATCTGGGAAGTATAAAGACAGCCAATCATGGCTTTGTCATCCACCAAATCACGCCGCTCTTACAACAGCTGCTAGATACACAGTAGCTTTAAGACAACAGTTAACTTAATTGAGATTCTCCTCTATTATTAAAGATTCAATAGGCATATATAATGACACCAAAGCGCTTGTCGTTTGGCTGAACACTCAGACATCGCAGAAGAACGTATATATAAGTACGTTTTCACTATATACGTGAGACAATTCAAAATGGGACTGTTTCGATTATGTACTGTACGTAGATACTGCTAATATGATAGCGGTCTTCTTAAAAAAGGACTTGGGACTACAAAACATCACAAACTTTTGTGATATGCTTACTTGTGATATATTACTGTCTTACGGTATTCTTGGATATGTGCGGTTTTAATCATTACAAAAGAGACATGCCGCCACTTGGGGAGAAACATGATTACAGCATACTTGTGATGTTCAGTTTACTCATAACACACTCCTTTAATCTTGTATCAATCTCATATGCTTTTGCCGATATGTAGACAAAGCAAGAAGTTCCAAAAACAAAAATATCGTTGTTGATACGAGATTAAGGGGATGTGTTATGAGTAATCTGAACATCACAAGTGCTGTGATCAGCTTTTGACCCCAAGTGACGACATGTCTCTTTTGTAATGATTAAAACCGTACATATCCATGAATACCGTAAGACAGTAATATAAAATTATTTTCCTCTAAAGTGTAATTTTGTGTTTTTAATCCTTCATCTACGCAAACCCCACGACGCAACAATAACTTTTATGGTTTATATTATGTATTAGTTGGATCACAACAAACATAAACACACGCACTTACATATAAACCAGTGTATATACATATAAGTTGTGTGAAATCCAATTTACATATCAAAATTAAAAATAATAATAATAACAATAAATATTGATTTAGAGTAATTACAGGTATTGATAATTAATTTACTCTTCAACGAAGAAAGTTTTTTAAATGATTTTGGGAGATTCTAAGAAAATGCAATTTATTCTTCTAAAATCTAGAAGTTTAGTGTAGTTAATTTATAAAGTATCCAATAAATTCATTAAGAACATCGCAAAAAACAAACAAATTTATATGTTTTAAATTACATGTCTTGTATAATAAAGCTAGACAAAAATTCCTCAAATCAATTTTAAAATCAAATCAATGCATAATAGCATTGACGGTTTAAAGGATTTTATCGGTTCTGAAGAGGTGATAAAATCTTCCAAACTGCCAATTATGATGTAAAGTTCAAGGAATAATTTTCGTGTATTATTCAGTCTATAAATTCAAATTTATTTCTTGTTTCTTTACTAAAGTTTAAATATATTATTTATTTTTCTATGTAATAACTTTCTTAATAAACGGTTACATTAAGAACTTATATTTGTACAGTAGTTTGTTATATTAACTTGTTTATATTTTCTTAAGAATTCAATTTTTTACGTTANGGTCACGTGGAGTTTTCCGAGTTTTTTCACGTGTCTAGCCAACACCTCGCAAAACGCAAAGCTTGTGCACGAGTATATGACGTCATCAAGTTTAGATTTGTCATTGTCAACTAAAACCAAAGACGCTACAGACAGACTGTATTAAAATGATATTTTCTATATATAAATTTATGATGATATAATGTAAAAATATTAAAAAAATCTTTTATTATAACGAAAGAAAAAAATCACAAAAAATTACTAATTATAGTGGTTGTAAAAAAAGCTATATTTAATTTATAATAGAGATTGTGACATCGTTATCTACGTTAATTAAATAAGGAATCATTGATATCTTTAACATTCTAAGCGTTTAGTCTTTTCAGATTTTAACTGAAGGCTAAGCTGAGATATATCTACAAATCAATAAATAAAAACTTTATTAAATAATGAAAAACTAATTTCATTATTACAATATATACATATTATATACAACAGTTGAGAAAAAATTACAGATTTTTACAAAATAGAGAGTTTGGACACGGTGGGAAAATAGATTATACGAGAAAAATTTATTGTGACTTGTCAAAATGCCGGGCTGCAATTTTTAATCACATTTTTTGATTTATTTAACTTAAAATATCTCAAATTAATAGTCTTGCCCTGTACATCATACTTTTCCTGATAACAAAAAAGTCATGCCGATCATCTATGTAACTCCATTCTGCGAAAAATGTTTGAATTGAAATCACGTGACTTCCTGTCTCGATTCGTATACAGTATAGTTAATCGGGTCCTCTTGCCTTTAAGCTTTCCATATCTGGTCTGAGTCTGGATTTTCATTTATCTAACACCGTTCTCGAGATTAAGGAAGAACAGACAACAGATGGATGACAGTGGAAATTTATACGTCTACAATTTTTTTAAATTGCAGCTCAATAACTTTTTAAGTAGGTATTTTTAATTAACAATAAGATTTTTTTTAGTATTTTTACCGTGATATTCAAAAACTACGTAAATTCTCTTTACGAAAATAAAGTAGTTAGTTGTTAAGTTATACATTAAAAAATGTAACAATTATCAGTACAGTATTTTAAAAAATTCCAACTCTATGAATGTAATCTTTAAATTAATTTATTTTCGTGAATTAAAAAATTTATTTCAAATGTCTATTTTAGCACTGTTATATTTTTATGATTAATTATGTTTTACAGACAACAGGAACAACAAGAAAATAATTTTAATAATAAATTATAATAATATTGTAAGAACAGAAAATAATTTAATATTAATTGTTGGGCTACATCTTATTTCATGATATGTATAAAAAGATACACAGTAAATAATTTACATTACGTAAAAGAAATGTAAACAATTTAATAAAAGGCCAAATAAATAACTTATTATATAGACCTATACATAGTGTATATATATATATTCTTTGAAATAAGATTATTTATTTTATCTCCAAAATAATATAAAAGATTTCATGAACTTTAACTATTAATAGTAATATATTTACATTATTATACATGTTATTAATCTTACTAGAATTGCATTAATAATTTTTAAATATTGTGTTCTATTTCTAGACAAATTAGTATTTTTCTAAAGGCCTCCATTTTGTCCAAAAGTGTTCATCAGTAATATAATTTATAACAGGTTATTTTTTAATATTTTGTTATATTTTATTAATTCACGATAATAATAAAAATGATAATTTAGTTAACGTTTAGTTTATATGTTCATCTTATTGAAAACATTCTACTGAAAAATTGACTTAAATTTCTTTGTTCGAAATTCTCTCTTGGTATAGGCCAGTTTTTCTTAATTTGGGATGCGAGAAAGCATTTCCTGGGTGCGAATGGTAATAATAAGTTTTTAATCTTTAGATGTGTAATATGAAATTTAAAACTGAATTATGCTATATAAATTTGACTCGCCTGTACTGTGTACTCTCAGATGATGATGAATGCTATGATAATGTCCGGGATCCCTCTCTATCTTTGTCATCTTGGATTTATTTGGATTTTACAATAAAAATACAGAAACAATTTTCAAGGGTGTACGAAGCCTTGTTTTGAGATTCAACGGGGTGCCAATCATTAAAAAGATTAAGAAACACTGGTATAGACGTTAACCACTTTATTCTTAATTTGGGATGTCGAGAAAATCCAAAAATTGAAACTTTTGGGCCATTATCTTAGTTTACTTTACAAAATGGTCCAACACATTTCTTGATATTTTTCTACTTTATCCTTCTATCTCAAATTTTAGTGAAATTTATGAATGACCCTCTACAATTTAGGCTAACGTGATGACGTCACTCTCGTCTTGAACAGTCTTTGAGTTTTAGGAGGTGTTGGTCTAATATGTAACTAGGAGCCACTTCCCATAGAAAGTCCTCCTGAGAGGCATCACCCCTTGGTAGGTCGTCCGTGTGTTCTGTTGCCTTATCACATCGATCAACCCAATCCATTTAAAAATAATTACAAAACTATTATCAATTATTTTTTCATTTTTAAAAATTACATAATTTTTAATATTTACTTATCTTATAATAATTATTACAAGAAATTGTATAAATAATTTTTTTCAGTGGTTATTAATATATAAAAATAAATTCCATCAATATAAACAGTTGAAAATATTTTTATTCCAAAATAAATAAAAATAGCCCTTTAAGCTACTGCAAATATATAAGCAATTTATCATTGAATAGATTTAAAGTTAAAAATAATATTACAAATATTATTCATTCAATA
>NW_019384669.1:126623-145673 GCF_000671375.1 Centruroides sculpturatus | reverse complement strand
TTCCAATTTCATTGTAATTTGTGTAAAGTTTCATATAGAGACGAACAGAAATTTAGCGAGAGAAATACATTCTATAAATTCAAATTATATAAACAAATTCGAAAATTTATTAATAACTGTCATTAATAACTCTAATATAGGATTTCGTCAGAGTTTGCATAGTCATTGACGTTATTTGAAGAGAAACCATCAATTGAATCCAATACTACAAATTCCATTTGCCATTATTTACCACAATTTACTATTAAATAGTTAAACTGTATAAATGTAATATTTTTAACTTAAAATATCTCTATAATTTTATTTAATATGATGCATTATATTAATCATTTTTTATAAATAATATTTCTGTTTTTTAACTGCGGTTTTTGCTATAAAAATTCATTTATTATATTTAATTGCAGCTTTTTTAAATTACATTTTAAGATTCAGTAATAAGGCTAGCATTGATACTAAAGAAATGTATTTTTTTCATTTGCTTTCCTTTTATTTTTTGTTTTAAGTTTTTAGTATAGGAATTATCTTAACCTTATTTGAACAATTTAAATTAGATATTTAAAACATAATAATTTTAAATCTGAATAAATGTAAATTGAACAATTTTTAGTTATTAATTCTGTATTTTTGAACGTGATAATGCTTTTATAATTAAATGTTATGATTAATGTCAACGTCACGAGTACGCTGTGATCATCTTTTGTCCTCCAGGTGGTGAAATGTCTCTTTTGTAGTTATTAGAACTATGCTAAGAGTATTGTAAGATACATTAATATAAAATTATTTTCCTGTAAAGTGTATTGTACCTTTATGTGCTTTTAATCCTCCAACTAAGCAAACCCCACGGCTTAATATGTTAAGGGCACAGAAAATGGACTTAAAACCACGTACTGCAACTTTCGAATGGAAATATGCGTTTATAGATTTGCCCTTTGTTAGGCCTAATCAAAACATGTCGTAAGGACTCTATTAAATTGAGAAATTATTCAAACACATAGAAACTGCAGATGCAGATGATATTAATTCGTAGCTTGGGATATACCAATGGCATCATACCCAGACCTGTAACAGAGAATCCGCGCAACATACAGCGTTTGAACGAAATTAACTTATAGGGTAACCCACCCTATAAGTTGATTTTAGTTGAGTTAGACAAAATCGAAAGGCCTTGGCAAACATTATTTGTATATTAGGTCATCTGAGATACATCATGTTAAGAAATGTGAAACTTCAAAGTCTGCTGTACAGTACATCCCCAGCGTATACTAGCCTAAAGACCCGACGAGAAAATCTCTCTTATGAAAAGGCTATTACAATTATGAATGGATTCAAGTATCAGACTTTAAGAACACCTCAACGCATTTATTTTGGTAGCTGACTAACTAACCGATGCAAGGTTAGCAATACAAAAGATTATTATCCCTCTTATTCTTATGTAGCTTGCCTGATGATTATGAAAACTTTAGAGTAGATATAGAGACAAGTGTCACCTGAGTTGGAAATTTTGAAGGTAAATTGTTTGACGAAGAGACAAACAAGAAAGTACAACTATAAGAACTAAGTCATAAGCTAGTATAAGATAACTAACTACTCGCTCAGAAAGAGCAAAACAATAAATCTGAAAATGTTCAAAAACAGTCAGCCATCAAAATACGCGATGAAGTGTTTCTTCTGTAGGAAACCAGAACATAAAACTAGTATATGCCGAAAGAAGAAAAGAGATGAAGCAGCGAAAACTGCTGTAAACTACGATTATGAATCCGTCGCTTCAGTTTGCTTGACACAACAGAATAACAAACCTCTACTAAAGGATGAGAATAGTGTCTAGACAGAAGGCCAACCACCCGTATGTGTGGAAATAAAACATTCTTTGAAGATCTGCACATAGTGAAACCAGCGAGAATCAAGCTGGAAAACAATGAATATATAAATGCAAATTAAACAGGTACTGTACATTTAACAGTTGATACTGAGGAAGGTGTGCAAAACATCAATCAAGCAGTTTGATGTTTTGCACACCTTCCTGCTTGACGTTTTTTACTTACTTAACATTAAAGGTAATCTGTTATCTGTTTCGACCACTACCTAAAGTGGTTATAAAGCTTTTTTTACAGCAGAAAAGACACTCGTTAAAAGAAAAAGAATAGTAAATATTGAAGCGGTAAATAGACATAGACTCTACGTCGTCAAGACTCTGTCGACTCATAAGCGTACTGAACCATGCATTCCTACAAGTTGTCATCACAAATTAATAATCAAGTGGAATTATGGCATCGACGATTGGGAATGTAAACTTCCAACATATGAAAATCTTGGCAAACAAATCACCATACCAATAGTAAATTTATTTAGTAAGGAAACTATGAAATGTGAAACATGCATCTTCGCAAAACAAACTCGAAATTTTTTCCTAAAGAAAACTGAAATAGGTGCAAATGAACTTCTGGGAATAATACATATAGTCCGACGAAGAAATCACTTTTCGGTTTTTCAAAGTTTTTTGCTACTTTCATCGATAACAAGATACATTTACGTTGCGCTACCGAAACACAAAAGTGAAGTATCTTCCGCCTTCCAAACTTATAATAAATGGGACAGAAAAGCAAACTGGTCAAAAAATTAAGGAGTACGCACCGATAATGCAAAATAGTATACTAGTCATGACTTTATGCAATACCTAACCATGCACTGGATCGAACACCAGACCTCGGCAGCTTATTCGGCCCAACAAAATGGAGTGGCAGAGAGGACCAATAGAACCTTAATTGAAATAGCTCGTTCTATATACTCTATATAGCTCGTTCTCTCTACTATAGTCCGCGCAGCGAAAGAGTAGACATGAATCACCCTGAGCTGGAAGGGTCCATGTTAAATGAAAGGGATGAAATTAGTCGTGTTAATAACATAAGTATCGTTAGAATTAAAACTAATAAAATTTTTAAAAAACAAATAAAACAGCTAAAAGAGATCATATCCATATCTCAACTCCCAAGGAAGTAGCCACATGTCTCTTTTCATCTCTTTCAACTAACATAGACCATTCCAGCTCAAGCAGACTCATGTCTACTCTTTCACTGCGCGGATTTTAATTTGCCAGAAAGGATGTGAGCTGAACTTGTACGATCATCAGCTTACATTCGAAATAGATGTCCCGAATCAAGTTGCACAGATAAAACGCCATTTGAACTATGCACTAGCAAGAAGCGTAACTTCAAGTACTTCAAAGTAATTGGAAGTCATGTCTATGTAAGATATAATAAACTAGGAAAGGAAAAATTAGACGTTCGAAGTGAAAAATGCATCTTAATAGGATATAATGAGGAATCTACGACTTAGTTTAGGGAATCCAAAATTTAATCAAATGACGGAATCAATCAAAATAAACAACTAATGGAAGATGAGTAATCTCGATTCCGAACCTCACTGGATTATTCAAAATGCTCAAATTTTGCCACAATAACCCTTGCCATGTAAGTAGACGATTCGTTAATTGCATCTGATTCCAATCAAGAAATAATAAAATTGAAACAAGAGCTGAAGAAATCTTTTTAAATAAGATATTTAAGAATTTAGCGAAACAAAATTTAGAGACTCATATTACTGAGATATACCAACAACATTACACTGATCTTATTCTGAAAAGATTCGAAATGAAATTGCTAAGAGGCGTCAAAAGTCCAACCTTCAGTTAATAGTCGATCCAGATAAATATGACACAACTCCAGTAGATCGAAACAAATACCAAGCGTTAATTGGCATGTTGTAAATTATCACACGCGCAGATATAGCTTTTGCAGTCAATGTGTTTAGCAGAGATTTAATCAAAAGCCAAAGTTACAACTTTTAAATACAGCAAAATGAGTGTTACGCTATCTCAAATGAAAGCTACCATATTACTTTTATGAAATCTTACGTGTTTATACTGATACTAATTGAGCAAATATTATTGATGTTAGAAAATCTACCATAGATTGCGTTTTTTATATTTGGTGGAACCTGGGAAGTATAAAGACAGCCAATCATGGCTTTGTCATCCACCAAATCACGCCGCTCTTACAACAGCTGCTAGATACACAGTAGTTTTAAGACAACAGTTAACTTAATTGAGATTCTCCTCTATTATTAAAGATTCAATAGGCATATATAATGACACCAAAGCGCTTGTCGTTTGGCTGAACACTCAGACATCGCAGAAGAACGTATATATAAGTACGTTTTCACTATATACGTGAGACAATTCAAAATGGGACTGTTTCGATTATGTACTGTACGTAGATACTGCTAATATGATAGCGGTCTTCTTAAAAAAGGACTTGGGACTACAAAACATCACAAACTTTTGTGATATGCTTACTTGTGATATATTACTGTCTTACGGTATTCTTGGATATGTGCGGTTTTAATCATTACAAAAGAGACATGCCGCCACTTGGGGAGAAACATGATTACAGCATACTTGTGATGTTCAGTTTACTCATAACACACTCCTTTAATCTTGTATCAATCTCATATGCTTTTGCCGATATGTAGACAAAGCAAGAAGTTCCAAAAACAAAAATATCGTTGTTGATACGAGATTAAGGGGATGTGTTATGAGTAATCTGAACATCACAAGTGCTGTGATCAGCTTTTGACCCCAAGTGACGACATGTCTCTTTTGTAATGATTAAAACCGTACATATCCATGAATACCGTAAGACAGTAATATAAAATTATTTTCCTCTAAAGTGTAATTTTGTGTTTTTAATCCTTCATCTACGCAAACCCCACGACGCAACAATAACTTTTATGGTTTATATTATGTATTAGTTGGATCACAACAAACATAAACACACGCACTTACATATAAACCAGTGTATATACATATAAGTTGTGTGAAATCCAATTTACATATCAAAATTAAAAATAATAATAATAACAATAAATATTGATTTAGAGTAATTACAGGTATTGATAATTAATTTACTCTTCAACGAAGAAAGTTTTTTAAATGATTTTGGGAGATTCTAAGAAAATGCAATTTATTCTTCTAAAATCTAGAAGTTTAGTGTAGTTAATTTATAAAGTATCCAATAAATTCATTAAGAACATCGCAAAAAACAAACAAATTTATATGTTTTAAATTACATGTCTTGTATAATAAAGCTAGACAAAAATTCCTCAAATCAATTTTAAAATCAAATCAATGCATAATAGCATTGACGGTTTAAAGGATTTTATCGGTTCTGAAGAGGTGATAAAATCTTCCAAACTGCCAATTATGATGTAAAGTTCAAGGAATAATTTTCGTGTATTATTCAGTCTATAAATTCAAATTTATTTCTTGTTTCTTTACTAAAGTTTAAATATATTATTTATTTTTCTATGTAATAACTTTCTTAATAAACGGTTACATTAAGAACTTATATTTGTACAGTAGTTTGTTATATTAACTTGTTTATATTTTCTTAAGAATTCAATTTTTTACGTTATAAAAGTTTATAGTTTGCATATTTTATGCATATCGAAGATTCTAAATTGAAAAATTTTATAAATTCCATGTGATAAAAACAAATTCAATAACTAAATATTCTATAATCACATTTTCGTTTAATTATGAAATTTAGAAATTTATTAATTTATAAAAATTAATTAGATTATTCATTTACTTTTAAGAGAGAAATATATATCTATATTTTAATTTACAAGATATAAATTATTGATACTTATATTTTCTCTTGATTAATTATGAATTTTTATGATACGATTTACGTTGGTTGGATTACATTTTATAGCACGAAATATTATATTATTGCAATTTAATATTAAAAAATATTAGGAGGGCAGAATTCATACATTAACCAATTTTTCAAGTATTCAAATTTTAAACATCGCACAGAGTTTAATCTTGCTACATGATAATAAAGGTTACTAATTCTTAATTATTTACTTTAAATAAGTATCTTTTGTAAAATAATTAACACAGCCGCAAAATAACTTTACTGTATGTTAAACTTTACTGTTTAAATCGTAAGGTATAAATAATGCATATTTCAAAACGATATCTAGTAATCAAGCCTATGATTTATAATGGTTAAAATAAACAAAACACAGCAGATTGTTATTTTTATTACTAGTACAGATTTTTCGGCCCACTAGTGGTCGAGTGGATAGCACCACTGAACACTGGATCGTGGGTTTCCACTTTATAAATAAGTTTGCCGCGAGTTTTCTGAGTTTTAACATGTGTCTAACAGAATAGAGGCAGTTTTCCATAAAAAGTCCTTCTCGGAAAGACTTTCTACGGGAAACTGCAGATCGCCCATATGTTACATTGTCTTATCCCATCAATCTATTCCAATTCGGTGTAGATTTCTCTATTACGAGTGTATGAAATATGTTTTTAAGTGAAATATCTGTGTGGTTTTTATATTGTTCAAGTGTATTTCTGGGAACGTAATCTCAATTTAAGATACAGAACTTACAGAAAAGGCGGTTTTCTAGGAATGAATTATGTAGAGTATTAAGCATGAAGAACAGGTCAGTTCCCATTACGAATAAATGAAAATTTTCATTATACGTATAATTGTTTTCTTTAGATGCACGCATACAATTTATAATTTCTACAATATTTGTATTTTTATACACTATTCACTTGTGTAATTTTGGATTTATATTGCATCAAGTGACCTTAAAAATGTATCTATTTTATCTTATTTCCAAACAAAAAAAAATTATTTGTATAAAAGTGAAAAATAAAAACATTTTCTACAGCATGAATACCCAAATATGGTTGCTTAATTATGCTGCATTATCATTAATTTAAATGAAATGTAATGAGCAAAATTCTAAAAATATGGAAAATTTGTAGTTAAGAATATAAAGAATTATACTCTTAGCTTGCATATTACTTTATTTTGAAAATTTGGATTACGCTGGACATTAAAGAAAATTATTTTGTAGGTGCAATAAGTTAATATTATATGTAATAGGTGTAATATGTATATAATTTTGTGTAGTTTAATGTAATAAAACATTATTTCTAGGATGCCATTACATGTATCACAACATTCTTAAATGAAAAATACTGATGATCGCATTTTTTACGATGAATAATTCTTGAAATATTTTAAAATTCTTATAAATGAAAAGCAGATATATAATTTTCCCATTTTTTATTTAAATTCGTCTATATAAAACTTTGCTTATCTATTTCAAAAATCACGTTAATGCGATTTTAAAAAATCGTGTGACAGAATAATTCAGCTTAAGTCTTTGTAGAATTCCATCTTCAGCTTTGTAGAATTTGTGTAACTGAAAATAGATTAAGCCATAAATAAAAAACAATCTTTCAAAATAAATATTTCAGTTCTGCATGTTGAAGAGAAAACCAAACATTTCGGATTATTCTAAGAATAAAATTAATTCCCAATATTTTGGTTAATCAATGTTTATTATTGCTTTAAACCTCATTTTAATATGCCCAGAATTTTAGAAACAAATTGAAAAGTAAAATAACTTTTCAAAAAATATCAGATATTGAAATAATGCTAATTAGCAATTATGTAAAACAGTTCAGATCGATTTGAACATTATTCATAAATTGTTTTCAAATACCCCATATAAAATGACTTTAAAATCAAGTCGAACTTCTAATATTTAATGTGCTAAATTTTATTGTAAGGGCTTGATAAATCTGTGTTTTAATATGAACATATATTGCGAACAATATTTAATTGTTTCATTGTATCGATCGGATGTTTCTAAAGTTATCCTGTTTCAGATTTGAATATAATATAAAAAGTTATATTAAATTTATTGTATGTAAGATTATACAATGAAACAATTAAATATTGTATACTTTGTACACAATATACAGTACAAAAACTTCCAATACAATATTAAAATTTTAACTTATTTAACAATGAAACTATAAATTTCCGTCTTATTTAATCAGACGTAATTTATAGAAGACGAATTCAAAGTTTAAATTCCAAAATTTTTGCCTTAATTTTTATTTTTATACAGTTATATTTTTAAAATTATAAAAGCCAAAGGTATTTTTACATATTTACACGGGAAATAATCTATGAAAGAAGGTTGACACCTCTACCTGACCATGTGTTCTTGTGGCTTGAAAAGAATGAAATGTGAATCCTCCATAATTAGGCTGCAATTTGAAAAATTGTAAACTTATAAATTCCCACTGTCGTCCGTTGTCTGTCTTATCTGCCCGTCTTTCCTTAATCTCAAGAAGAGTGTTAGATAGATTAAAGTCAACACCAGATATGGAAAGCTTAGGGGTCCGATTAACTATATACGAACTTCTGATCTAAACCGGAAGTCAGGAAATTTCAATTCAAAAAATTTCCCTGAACGGAGTTATATAGATGACCGGATGACTTTTTTGTTATCAGGAAAAGTATGATTTACAGGGGCAAGATGCTACTGATTTGAGATCGAGAGCATATATTTTAAATAAAATAAATTAAAAATATGGTTAAAAATTGCAGCTCGGCATTGAGACGACGTCATAATAATTTTTGGTTGTTTATCTTTATTTTCTAATTAAAAAGAAATTCTAAAATGTTAAAAAATTCTAATTAAAAATATGTATTGAAATATTATTGATTTTATTTCTTAATTTTTTGAAGATTCTTTTTTATGAATTTAACCAAAATATTAATTTTTTCCTTAATTTTATGTGAATAATCTTTTACAGTTATTAGAAAGAGTAAAAATTTTGTTTCTATATAAAAAATACACTCCAATATTATTGTATAGTGATAAAATACTGTATATTAGAAAAATGTCATTGAAATGCATCAAATATATGATGAATTAACTGATTTATATTTAGTCCGTATCAACCAGTTTAAATGATAAATATCCCATCATCATTCATGTATAATGTAAATTAGTATATTTAAATAATATATTATTATTAAATTAAAGATTAGATATTGTATATAAAGATAAAAATCCACTTCTTAAAAAGCCTTTAAAATTTAGAACATTTTATCCGGAAGATTGATATGAATGAACTTTTTTGATTAGGGTGGTTAAATTATATATTACAGCTTAAAAAACGAATATCTTTATGACTTTCATTAAAAAATCATAATTATTTAAAACCTACTTAAATATTCCCTGTTTTTTTATATCTCAGGAAAACTACGGGCCAGTTGCTTAAAGGTTAAAGATTAATATTTAAATAAAAATAGCAACGTAAGATTGACCTTAACTCTAGCAAGCTACTTCACGCCAGTTTTCTATTTCTTGATGGATAGCTTTCCTGATATTTTTCTAAAGAGTTGAAACACGATCGTGTTCAGAATTCACCTGCTTGACCTTTAGATGGGTCCGGAATTTCTGAAAGATTTATTTAGATGTGCTCGGGTCTGGCGAATCAAATTTGTAATTATTTTTGAACATATTTATGTCTCTAACGTTGTAATATTTATTTAAAATGTTGTAAATGTGTTATAATTTCAATCACTAACTAAAAATATTTTTGTTTTAATGAATGCATGAATTATGAAAAGATAAATTTTTACTTTAAAATATTTTCAGAATTTTTTTTATAATTACGAAATTTCAAATAATGATAAGAATAAATTTTTTTTTTGGTTTGTAATTGTTCAATTGTAGATTTACATTGCATCTAACAATGGATATTAAAATGGATTATTACTTTTAAATTTACTATTAAAATTATTTTCTTCAATTAGAAGAATAATCACCATTTGTTTATTACAAAATAGAACAACTTTATATGTTAACATTACTATGACATGTTTTATTTAATTATAATTATGATAAATTTTTTTTGAAAATATTTGAATAACCGAGATATGAAATGCTTAGTATTGTAGAAATAAAGCAATTTTATTAAAAGATACTTCACAGTCTTCATGAATATATATCGAGCAGTGATAATTTGTAACACTTTTTTATCACATTATGAAACTATTTCAATTCTTATAAAAAGAAGTAATTTTCTAATTAAAAATAAATAAATAGATTATAAAATTCAAAAGTTAAAAATTGCAATATAATTTCTTTTAGTTGATTTTTGTCAGTATGTTTCAGATTAATAGCCCTTGAATGATAAATAACATTTTTAAAAGTCTTTCTTAATCCAAAACTTAGCTCTCAAAATATTTGATTAAATTCTATTGTAACATTTATAACGGATCGGGAATCTTACAAAGGAATTTGTAATAACAGCGTTTTATACTTAGGCCTACATCTGTCTTAAAATTATCAAAGAAAAGTTTTAAAACAAATCAATTTTTTATACTTCTTTTACAGATCCGAATTTTTCTGTTTTAAATCCATTAAATTGTTCTTGAATTTTGATTAAGTATTCATATTTAGAAGATCATTACATATGGTCTTACATACTGTGGGTATAAATGCTCAAACTCAGAATCTTCCAGTTTTTAATTTATTTCATATTCTCAATTAATTAATATGCATCAATGTCCTTAATTTAAACAAGTTATTCTTTCAATCACCATAACAGTGTATTTCTATTAATAGGACTTATCATACTGGTGTATAAGATTACAGCAACACAGTCACACAGATTAAAATTGTTTTATTTACAATTACCTGTTACAGGTAATTGTAAATAATCTGTGTGACTGTGTTGCTGTAATCTTATACACCAGTATGATAAGTCCTATTAATAGAAATACACTGTTATGGTGATTGAAAGAATAACTTGTTTAAATTAAGGACATTGATGCATATTAATTAATTGAGAATATGAAATAAATTAAAAACTGGAAGATTCTGAGTTTGAGCATTTATACCCACAGTATGTAAGACCATATGTAATGATCTTCTAAATATGAATACTTAATCAAAATTCAAGAACAATTTAATGGATTTAAAACAGAAAAATTCGGATCTGTAAAAGAAGTATAAAAAATTGATTTGTTTTAAAACTTTTCTTTGATAATTTTAAGACAGATGTAGGCCTAAGTATAAAACGCTGTTATTACAAATTCCTTTGTAAGATTCCCGATCCGTTATAAATGTTACAATAGAATTTAATCAAATATTTTGAGAGCTAAGTTTTGGATTAAGAAAGACTTTTAAAAATGTTATTTATCATTCAAGGGCTATTAATCTGAAACATACTGACAAAAATCAACTAAAAGAAATTATATTGCAATTTTTAACTTTTGAATTTTATAATCTATTTATTTATTTTTAATTAGAAAATTACTTCTTTTTATAAGAATTGAAATAGTTTCATAATGTGATAAAAAAGTGTTACAAATTATCACTGCTCGATATATATTCATGAAGACTGTGAAGTATCTTTTAATAAAATTGCTTTATTTCTACAATACTAAGCATTTCATATCTCGGTTATTCAAATATTTTCAAAAAAAATTTATCATAATTATAATTAAATAAAACATGTCATAGTAATGTTAACATATAAAGTTGTTCTATTTTGTAATAAACAAATGGTGATTATTCTTCTAATTGAAGAAAATAATTTTAATAGTAAATTTAAAAGTAATAATCCATTTTAATATCCATTGTTAGATGCAATGTAAATCTACAATTGAACAATTACAAACCAAAAAAAAAATTTATTCTTATCATTATTTGAAATTTCGTAATTATAAAAAAAATTCTGAAAATATTTTAAAGTAAAAATTTATCTTTTCATAATTCATGCATTCATTAAAACAAAAATATTTTTAGTTAGTGATTGAAATTATAACACATTTACAACATTTTAAATAAATATTACAACGTTAGAGACATAAATATGTTCAAAAATAATTACAAATTTGATTCGCCAGACCCGAGCACATCTAAATAAATCTTTCAGAAATTCCGGACCCATCTAAAGGTCAAGCAGGTGAATTCTGAACACGATCGTGTTTCAACTCTTTAGAAAAATATCAGGAAAGCTATCCATCAAGAAATAGAAAACTGGCGTGAAGTAGCTTGCTAGAGTTAAGGTCAATCTTACGTTGCTATTTTTATTTAAATATTAATCTTTAACCTTTAAGCAACTGGCCCGTAGTTTTCCTGAGATATAAAAAAAACAGGGAATATTTAAGTAGGTTTTAAATAATTATGATTTTTTAATGAAAGTCATAAAGATATTCGTTTTTTAAGCTGTAATATATAATTTAACCACCCTAATCAAAAAAGTTCATTCATATCAATCTTCCGGATAAAATGTTCTAAATTTTAAAGGCTTTTTAAGAAGTGGATTTTTATCTTTATATACAATATCTAATCTTTAATTTAATAATAATATATTATTTAAATATACTAATTTACATTATACATGAATGATGATGGGATATTTATCATTTAAACTGGTTGATACGGACTAAATATAAATCAGTTAATTCATCATATATTTGATGCATTTCAATGACATTTTTCTAATATACAGTATTTTATCACTATACAATAATATTGGAGTGTATTTTTTATATAGAAACAAAATTTTTACTCTTTCTAATAACTGTAAAAGATTATTCACATAAAATTAAGGAAAAAATTAATATTTTGGTTAAATTCATAAAAAAGAATCTTCAAAAAATTAAGAAATAAAATCAATAATATTTCAATACATATTTTTAATTAGAATTTTTTAACATTTTAGAATTTCTTTTTAATTAGAAAATAAAGATAAACAACCAAAAATTATTATGACGTCGTCTCAATGCCGAGCTGCAATTTTTAACCATATTTTTAATTTATTTTATTTAAAATATATGCTCTCGATCTCAAATCAGTAGCATCTTGCCCCTGTAAATCATACTTTTCCTGATAACAAAAAAGTCATCCGGTCATCTATATAACTCCGTTCAGGGAAATTTTTTGAATTGAAATTTCCTGACTTCCGGTTTAGATCAGAAGTTCGTATATAGTTAATCGGACCCCTAAGCTTTCCATATCTGGTGTTGACTTTAATCTATCTAACACTCTTCTTGAGATTAAGGAAAGACGGGCAGATAAGACAGACAACGGACGANATTAAAATTTTATATACTATATTTTTAATTTTTAATTTATTTAATAATAAATTTATAAATTCATTCAAAGAGTGTGTAAGGAAGGCACGAGGAAGCTGTTATAATGGAATGAACTCTAAATAAAGGATTATTATTCCACTGCACCAAACGTTCTCCTCAACACATTATAGATAATGATCCTTTAGGATGATTATCTCATTTTAGCTAATAGATTAAACAGGGTATCTTATGAAAATACCAAATAATTGGATAATAAAGAGAGAGAGAATATATATAATTAGATTGTATGAAAAAGTAACTGAGTATAATATGATTAAATATAAAAGTAATTGGATTATTTAACAGAATATATATTTATATACAAATTTAAATTATGTAAAATACACTAGAAATATTAATAAAAAGGATTTTAAAAAATCTGAAAGCTCTTGTATTTAAAAATAAAGGCGAATAATATATAAAAATATCAACACAAATTAAATTAAAATTAAATTGCATATCAGTTAGAATTTGAAGCGATAAATAAGAAAAACATTATAAAAAATGAAAAGAAATTATGTTTAATCTAAACTTAAAATAATATTGTCTGAATGTAGTTTTAAAATAATATGTTATTTATTTTATTATTCTAAGCTTTAGACATAAACATATTTAATGCAAAGATAGTTAAATAAAAAAAATATTTATCAATTTAATATTAGCTATAATACATAAAATTTGAAAATTTAATAAAGTAAAGAACGACATAAAATTTAAGTTAATAAAAATATATTTAATTAATTAAGAAAATAATTTTACAAAAATTTCGAAAATTTATAAATTAAATTATTACTTTTTTTATAATTTTACATTTTAAAATAATTAATCAATAAAAAAAATCATTATTCCAGTTTATTAAGCTTTTTTCAATTTATATAATGAATGTTAAGTTGATTTTTCTATACGAAATGAAATATATATACGATTAAATATCAGTTACATAAATGGATAGAAGTAATGAGATATTTTATTTATTTGCTTATTAAAAGAAAAAGAAAAGAAGAAATCTAAATTTCATTCTTCATTGATTTCCACTCGCATTTTAATCCCTGAAATCATGTGAAGGTTGAGCGGATGAGATAGATTATCATTAAAGCGAATGAATGATCAGAAAATGATATGTAAGTGTGATAATGACTGTTACTAGCTGCACATGAAATAAATTACGTAGATTAATTTCATGTTGCTTTAAAAATTTATCATTGTTCAGCTTAAGGATTTATTTGTTGATCCAGAATAATGAAGTTGTTCCACGGAAGATTTGTTCAAATTATAAAAGATAATTGCAACATCTTAGATTTATTTTTGTCTGATTTAAGTCTGTTGTATGAATCACAGAATATCTTTTTTTATTGTAATAATTTGTCTGACAATTTGTTTTATTAGGAGAATAATTTTCAAATTTTTTTTACATATCTAAATATTTTCTTGCAGGATTTTATNAATGATAAATATCCCATCATCATTCATGTATAATGTAAATTAGTATATTTAAATAATATATTATTATTAAATTAAAGATTAGATATTGTATATAAAGATAAAAATCCACTTCTTAAAAAGCCTTTAAAATTTAGAACATTTTATCCGGAAGATTGATATGAATGAACTTTTTTGATTAGGGTGGTTAAATTATATATTACAGCTTAAAAAACGAATATCTTTATGACTTTCATTAAAAAATCATAATTATTTAAAACCTACTTAAATATTCCCTGTTTTTTTATATCTCAGGAAAACTACGGGCCAGTTGCTTAAAGGTTAAAGATTAATATTTAAATAAAAATAGCAACGTAAGATTGACCTTAACTCTAGCAAGCTACTTCACGCCAGTTTTCTATTTCTTGATGGATAGCTTTCCTGATATTTTTCTAAAGAGTTGAAACACGATCGTGTTCAGAATTCACCTGCTTGACCTTTAGACGGGTCCGGAATTTCTGAAAGATTTATTTAGATGTGCTCGGGTCTGGCGAATCAAATTTGTAATTATTTTTGAACATATTTATGTCTCTAACGTTGTAATATTTATTTAAAATGTTGTAAATGTGTTATAATTTCAATCACTAACTAAAAATATTTTTGTTTTAATGAATGCATGAATTATGAAAAGATAAATTTTTACTTTAAAATATTTTCAGAATTTTTTTTATAATTACGAAATTTCAAATAATGATAAGAATAAATTTTTTTTTTGGTTTGTAATTGTTCAATTGTAGATTTACATTGCATCTAACAATGGATATTAAAATGGATTATTACTTTTAAATTTACTATTAAAATTATTTTCTTCAATTAGAAGAATAATCACCATTTGTTTATTACAAAATAGAACAACTTTATATGTTAACATTACTATGACATGTTTTATTTAATTATAATTATGATAAATTTTTTTTGAAAATATTTGAATAACCGAGATATGAAATGCTTAGTATTGTAGAAATAAAGCAATTTTATTAAAAGATACTTCACAGTCTTCATGAATATATATCGAGCAGTGATAATTTGTAACACTTTTTTATCACATTATGAAACTATTTCAATTCTTATAAAAAGAAGTAATTTTCTAATTAAAAATAAATAAATAGATTATAAAATTCAAAAGTTAAAAATTGCAATATAATTTCTTTTAGTTGATTTTTGTCAGTATGTTTCAGATTAATAGCCCTTGAATGATAAATAACATTTTTAAAAGTCTTTCTTAATCCAAAACTTAGCTCTCAAAATATTTGATTAAATTCTATTGTAACATTTATAACGGATCGGGAATCTTACAAAGGAATTTGTAATAACAGCGTTTTATACTTAGGCCTACATCTGTCTTAAAATTATCAAAGAAAAGTTTTAAAACAAATCAATTTTTTATACTTCTTTTACAGATCCGAATTTTTCTGTTTTAAATCCATTAAATTGTTCTTGAATTTTGATTAAGTATTCATATTTAGAAGATCATTACATATGGTCTTACATACTGTGGGTATAAATGCTCAAACTCAGAATCTTCCAGTTTTTAATTTATTTCATATTCTCAATTAATTAATATGCATCAATGTCCTTAATTTAAACAAGTTATTCTTTCAATCACCATAACAGTGTATTTCTATTAATAGGACTTATCATACTGGTGTATAAGATTACAGCAACACAGTCACACAGATTAAAATTGTTTTATTTACAATTACCTGTTACAGGTAATTGTAAATAATCTGTGTGACTGTGTTGCTGTAATCTTATACACCAGTATGATAAGTCCTATTAATAGAAATACACTGTTATGGTGATTGAAAGAATAACTTATTTCATATTCTCGTTTACAATTGATTAACCTTACAAAAATGTTTTTATTTAAGCTGTATTATTTTACCCAACTTTATAAAATAAATTTTAATTTTAGTAGATCATTAATTTTAGTAGACCTTCTCTGTTGATATTTGTATCCTGAGAGTAAGATATGTTTAAAATTTTCAATGGATATAATTGTTAGATGAATGTACAGTAAAAATTTAAACTGTTGTTAAGAGGAATCCGGAATCAAATTCGATCCCCATCCAAAACTTTTATGAGAAGTTTGGATTTCATTGTCACGTTAGCTGTTACCATTGTCTCAAATTCAAAGACGAATTGACTTATCGAGGGATTAGAAAGTAAAATTTTCGATGAGGTAGTGAGTTGATGAATTAATCCTTTTAAATTTCATACTAGAAAATAGCATTAGCAAGTAGAAACGTAATATAAAATTTATTTAGAATATATATAAATTGAACAAATAAATTATAATCAAAAATGCGTCGTTATATTCAAAAATTTCTCAGCTTCACCAGAGAGATTTTTCGTCTTTTTCTTAAAATTCTTTCCGTCTTGAAGGACACTAAAGAAAATTTCTATTTATGTCCATCAGGTATTTTTCCGTGTTTACAATAAAGACCACCAGATAATGAAAATGGGACTAATGTGAGTTAATCCATCTTAGAAATTTTCAACTCATACTAGAACTCAGGTCTTTCAAAGCGACAGATTTACTAACCTTACTACCGTGATCATCTGGCCACTTGAATCCGTTATGATAGTAGCATGTATATATCCTATATTCATTTCAAAAATATTTATCACAAACTTACAATTAAAAGAATGGTTAATATGATAAAAACTCAGTATTTACTTTACTGGACCTATATATGTATCTATTAGTGGTCGAATAGATAAAAGAACTAATCATTGGTAGTTAGTCACGGATTCGCGCCTAGTGGAGTTTTCAGGTTTTTTCACGTCTCCTAGTGGTTTTCAACTGGAGTACTGCGAAATGGGTTTTTTTCATGTCTTCCAGTAGTTTTCAAGTGAGGTACCAGAACACTTCAGGAATGCCGCGAAATATAGTGCTGAGCAGCACCAATAACACTTATGTGTTTTACGAAAATAATTATAATATTTAACTTTAAATTGATAAAGAAGTAGGAGTGCCGCAAGAAGAAATTATCAAGGAGGGCGCCATTATTAAATTAGAAAAGGTTGAAAAAAACTGTCTTATCCAATCTCTCCATATTTATTCGTAATGATGAAATACAGACACAATTACTTTATGTCCGATAATTTTACATAGTATATTGCTACATAAAATTATTCTAAACAATATGATTTTACTATAAATTAAAACTGATTGATTTATGTGATAAGAACTTGGTGTTTATATTCTTTTTACTTTGCATAAAATGAAATTTAGGAAGATTTTTCTGCAAGATTAATAGTAAAATAAAAAAATAAAAAATGTTGTTGATAGTTAGAAAAATATTTTACACTAAGATAAATGATGCATTCGGTTTAAAACAATCGAAGTATCATAGAAAACCTTAAAAAAATTTTCGAAGTTCTCTTAAATTTATATATTTTAATTTAAAACATTTAATTATATTTTAAATTAAAGCATAAAAAATTTTAAATATATTTTTAAAGTAATGAGTAATGTTATTCAATGTTTTTTTCTTTAAATTTAAAAATACTTTAATGAAATTTTGATTTTGGTAATTTACAAATCTCGTGTTTGACGTCGAAACTTTTCAAAGCATGATTATTTAAATGTCACTCTACTCATTTTATATAAGCAATTTAATATTAAGAGAAAAAAATACACGTAAATAATAATAAAAAATAATAAATCTCTAATGTTTACACGAAAAATAACAAAATAATAAATTTGTTTTTGTTATTCGGACAAACTAAAGACAAAATTTAATTATCTAATTTTCTGTATTTTGTTAGGATTCATATATATACATTCTGGATTCTGGTAATATTTTGTTATAATTTGTTTATAAAACAAATTTCGTTTAATGTATGAAATTAGTTTGTGAAAATATTATTATTATTTCTCTAAACAAGAAGATAGAATCTTTTATCCTAACTCACATAAATTAAAATATCAAAACTTTAAATTATAATCTGTTAAATTAAATTACGAAAAGATGTATAGAAATTTAAATTTACAAATATATTTACTTTATTGATACGTTGTTCAACTTTTAAACATAATTTCTTTTATGTTTTTTGTAACTAAAATAATATTAGTGACATCCGAGTAAATAAAGTTTTAAAAACTATTTAAATATTTATAAATTTGTAAATAAAATTGATGATTGAAATTATAAAAAAATATATTTATATAGACATGTTTATTTACGTTAAAATATTATTTTAATTTAAAATTAAGTTTGTTAAGACGTCTGTCTGTTTATTTAGCAAATATAATTTAATAAAAAAAATGATGATTTGGAAGTTTTCTTCTAAAATAGAAAAATATTAGTTGAATATATATATAAAAACAATTCTATTTTCATATTTTTATTTGAATTGATGCAATTTTTCATTTATGATCGCTCATTGTTTTATTTTTCTATTAATTCAAAATGAAAATTTAATGTTTTGAATATGACAATAGGAAAAAAGTAACCAAAGTTTAAATTTTATATTTGTTTATATTTATGTTTTAAAATTAAAATATATTAAAATTTTATA
Organism: Centruroides sculpturatus; assembly: GCF_000671375.1. Taxonomy (NCBI): domain Eukaryota; kingdom Metazoa; phylum Arthropoda; class Arachnida; order Scorpiones; family Buthidae; genus Centruroides; species Centruroides sculpturatus. Next base: position 126,627 of record NW_019384669.1, on the reverse strand, counting down.
TACT
>NW_019384669.1:103517-124902 GCF_000671375.1 Centruroides sculpturatus | reverse complement strand
AAAAAAATATATATATATATAAATTCGAGCCCTTTGCTTAAAATTAAAATAAAATACTCAAATCACCAATAATAATTATAAAATATTTTATTTTTATAATTATATAAAAATACAGTACAGAATTTTATTGATTAGGTAAAACTATTCAAAAGTAAATTTGATTTATAAGATAAATTTAGTGTAAAACTGTTTCTATTTGTCTTTTCTATTTAAAAATTTATTCGCTATCTATTTAGATAATATTAATTTTAAATTTATTTTTGCTTGAAAGAATTTTTTTCCTTTTAAAAAATAGAAAAAGTAAATGTTTCATACCAAAGATAAGGGATATTTTCGTTAAATTATTAAAAGGTTTATTTGATAAAGATTTATCTAGAGAATAATGGGAATATTTTGGATTTGTTTCGCATTAGAAAAAGAATTTTTTCTGTCTTTGATAAAAATAAAAATAAAAAATTTAATACTTTTTCAGTTTTTTTTTTAAATATATATATATGAATATGATCTACTGAACTCGAAAGAAAATTTGATTACATCGGTAGGAATTTTAAATAAATTATTTAAAAATTAAATGCGTTTGCAAAATATGAATTCATTCAATTTTATATGTATATTTTGTTAAGAAAATTCTATAAAATCATCCGATATTTGTTGGTCTTAAAGACCAATATCAGATTTGATAACTTTCAATAGGAGGGATTCGATTTTTATTGAGGTATTCCTCTAAAATTAATTCAATAACCTTCAAAGATATTATAATACAGGGGTAAATTGATATATTGGATATATTATAGGAAAAAGGATTTGAGATATTTGGATATTATAACAAAATTCGGTTCGATTTTGTGTGGTATTTGGAATATATGATATATTTTTAGTTGATTTAAACGTTATGCCAGCCGGAATTGATCAATATTGTAGCGTTTTTCAAGCAAATTCCATCGTTTGTGTTTCTTTTGTCCAATATCGAATTTTCTTTTTTACAGTGTGAAATCAATTGAGAATTTTATTGCACTTCCAAAATAAACTTCGAAAATAGTCAATTTTTTATCGTGAAGAAAAGTCTAAATTTCGAAATTGTTTCTTAAATTCATTAATTATTTTTTCATGGAGAACTTTTTTCATTCATCAATATTTATTTTTTGTTGAAATTTTTTTAGATTAATTAATTAAAATATAAATTTTCATATGAAGTACTGTATCTATATTTAGATAAATATTAAATTTTTGTTTCACTGCTGTTTTAACTAACTGGAAAAATAAAAAAATGATTCAATACATGAGAGATTCTAGATTTTAGATGATGAAGATTGCTATGCTTATCGCTACTATACATCTTTAGGAAATTGCAATCATACTATTAGAGTATGAAATGCTCCATGGCACTCATACCACAAAATTGCAGAGTTTAGGAAGGATTTAAATGGTTTATTGGAAGCTATTTCCAACTCTATAAATGTACAGCTATTGATCTAAAGGTATTTCGAACATTTAGAAGGCTGTAAAGGTAGCGTGATGACGTTATCACCTGTAGTAGACTTTTTGCCCAGCTGGCACCCATACTAGATTGTAGCAGAGAGTCGTTTATAACAAATAGCTGCAATTTTTCGATTTTGTGGACAAACTTATTGGAGTGGTGATAGGATAAGATGGAATTTTTTTATTGCATCTCCATCCGTAGCAAGTGTTGCATGAAATTGTAGAGAAACACCCACCTTCGTTATCAATTCTTTAGTAATGGGATTAGTGGATTGAATATCGATTTTTTTTTCAACTTCCCCACAAAAATGCCATTTTTGTGAAGCCTGTATCATTTTTCAAAATCATTTTTATTTTGTGTTAAATTGAATTGATGCTGTTACGTAATATTGTCTAACCATCTATTCGTTTTTGAAATGTCAAGTTAAACATCACCACAAAGTCTTGGATGACAAGAAGACTTTTTTGGCAGGTCTTGATAACGTTGATCGGCTTTCTTCCACTCGAAGTGGCTTTGATTGATCTTGATGACTTCTTTAATCGGACGTAAAAAATTTCATCCACGTCAAAGTCCAAGAAAACGTCTATGAGTCTATGGTTCTGAAGAATCGTCTCTTTGTAACTACTGTATATTCTTTTCTCTTTTTTTATACACGCCAAGAAAAAAAGAGCTCGCTCTTTGAAGCCAAATGACTCCGAGTCTTTCAGTAAAAACATCGGAACAGAACTTTCTTTTTTATTCTCTAGTTTTATTTTCTGTCTCCATTAAAATTTTTCCCGTTTGGTCTTTGCATTTTAAACTTTTCTAATTTATTTACAACGTCCCAAAATTTTCTTTCATGGCCTTTGCCTTTTCACATTTTCTGTTAATGGTTTCTGAACTTTAAAATTTTTCTAGGCATTCAAATCTTTTTATATTTTCTGATCTCCATCATAAAACTTACGATTTCAATATAGCTTATTGGCCTATATATTAAAAAAATAATATTTTAAAAAATATCTTCGGTCTAAGCTTGCTTGTTATGGATAAAGGAATATAATTCTTTTCATGCTAAAAAATCGGAAGATATATAAATTCCATTATAAATCTATTCTTAACATCGAAAAAATAATAAAACTGTGTTATAAATGTGTCGTTTCCTTGAAAAATAAGATAAAAAATATAAAAAAATAAAAATAAGAAGGTTGATATTTTTTGTAAAAACCGCACGTAGTTTCTTAAATTCAATGATACTGTTTCTATTTAAATCTTTGTGCATAAACCGTTCTCCATTTGCACGACGAACACGAAATAAATTTTGAAAGAACTAGATTGAAAAAGAAAATATTTAAAATACAGAAAAAAAGAAGAATAAAAACTATTAGAGATATTTACAAATTGAAGAGGAAATCCAGAATCAGATATTGTGTATTTTTGTTCCATGCAAAGAAGCAGAAGTTCTATCTCGGGTGGAGCTATAGTTGAATCTTGAATGGAATGCTAATACTTTTATCAGAATTCCAAGACATCACTTGCAAGATTGTGATATTGCTGAATTCACACAATACCCGATGGATGTATTGTTGAAAATTCCGAAATATTCTCTAAAAATTTGGACTATTTTTTGATATTTCTCATTCTTTAACTTGTTTATATACGTGGAACCAGTATGAGGGTAGACGAAATCAATGCAACAGTCCTTTTTCTGGGAATACCTTAGAATAGTGGAATTCTTCTTTTTAATATATTGAAGCCGCCCTCTTTCTGCATTCTGATCTAAAATAATATGAAATCCTCTCAGGCTTATTTTAATATTTATGAATTCTCAACCATGTCTAGAATTAATTCTATATAAATATCCAAAATGCAAAAATACGGATTGCTACTGGATTTTAAATAAACTCTCAAATGAAATGTATAATCAAAGTACCAGGATCTAGGCATAGATTTTTGAATATTTTATGTATTAAAGTTTTTATTATAAATATTTTAGTTACGCGTAATGTTACTGCCTGACTTCTTGGGCAATTTTATTTTTATTAAAAACTAGCCGATAATTAATGTTTAAGCATACACAAAGTATAATTTATATTAATTTCATAACACTCGAAAGAATGAATGTGTGAAACATTAATGTCTCCAAGGAAAATGGTTTATTTAGATCATAATTTCAACTTTATTTAGTTCTTCAAATCTTCAGATAGAATACTTCTAGGGGAATTCTACAAGACTGTATCAAGAAAATTCTGGAAGACAGTATAAAGAAAATTCTTTCATAATAACACATTCAAAATGAATTTTTAGAAAAGAACCGCACGTAAAATCTGCAATTTAATTAATGATTTAAAAAGTTTTTAAGAGTGCATCACAAATCATCGGAATCCCAAGCCACTTATCCAGCCTTACTACTTAAGATAAATACCATCTACCTTCACTGTTTCTACCTAAATTAAAGTTAGATTTACCAGAAAATCATTCTCGAAACTTCCAACATTTATTAACTTCAATTTATCCGTAATAAGTTTCTTTTTAATATTAGATTCTAGATTAGATTAAAAACTTTGGTGGTTTTTCTTTCAAGAATTTTTTTCTTTTCTGGTTCGTGATTAAACCAACACTTACCATCTTTTGAAATTTATGAAGGTAAAGCGCAACGACGTAGATGGAATTGGAGTGGCAAGTGGCTGACATAGCAATTCCTTGAATTAGTTTAAACTCGGTTTGACTGGAAAATTGAAAAATCTATTTACTTCTACTTGTCATAATTGAAAGCTGAGCGGTTATTGGTAATTTCATCACTATTATTGAATTATTTTAAAGGTATGATCTAGCAATATTATAACAAGTTTGACCAATTATGCAAATATTGTTACGCTACTAAACTGGCAGATAAATAGTTATTTTACTAGGTGACTGGATGAAATCAAACTTGTTTATTCAAAAATTTATTTTTAAACGTTCAAAAATATTTAGAAACGTAAACATATTTTAATTTAAATGTATAGAAAGCCCAACATTATTAGAAGTGAGATCTAACTGCAGTTTTTAATCAAATTCTCAAGTTTTAAAGAAACTAGAAATTTATTGATACCTTTATATATAGACATATATATAATGAACATATTCTGGCAATTTTAAGAAAATTAATATATAAATTGTTATTATAATTTATAATTTACATAAGTAGATCTTTGTAATAAATTTACTTATTGAGTTATCTTTCTGCTTATATCAGTTTATTATTCTAATAAAATTTTCATAATTAATCGTATTTGTCACAATATTTACGAATTATATCTTAAAAATTCTATAGTAATGTATAAGAAATTAAAAAAATTATACTTTAAAATTGAGGAACATTATTAAACAATGGATTTATTACATACAAAATCAATTTGTCATTAATAGTCATTGATGTAGCATATGCTACGCAATGCATAACGCATTATAGCACAAAAATATAGAAAATCATAAAAATAAACATTAAATGATTTGCAATGAAAGGTACTGTACTTCTACTACTAATATTTAATTTACTGTATAAATAAATCTATTTTATCCATAAATAATCATTGCTAGATTCTATTTTGAATTATACACTTGAAAAAACAGATTAGAAGTCTTTAAAGGACCATTTTAGTTTTAAAATTTACATACATTTCGACGTTCTTAACTACTTTTATGTATTTGAATCTATTTATAGATAGAGAATCTTTTGTCTGTAATTATAATAGACTCAGTTACGCTCCGTTTATTCTGAATAATTTTTCGAGTCATTCAAGACAACGGGACCTTTCCACTAACAAAATTTTGTTAGTAATTTATTTATTAATAAATCTCGAAGGAATTATTTTGCTGCTTAGTAATCAGAGTAACAAGCAGAAAGATGACTTTAAGCACAACTTCCATGGTGACAAGAAGTCCCGAATGTGCAGAAAGAAAGATCGATCGGCCACAAGACCTTAACGTTGCCTTGGTCGTAGTTTTACTTCAGTGAAGCAACACAAAAGTCTGGCTGGGGTTTGAAAGACAGCAACTCTTGGCCAAAGCTGACCCTTCAAGCTATTGTTGGTTATAAGAGTACTGCTCAGTTAGACATATCTTCTTTACTATCAGTCCATATTGCGATAATCTGACTTTCTCAGAGATGATGGAATATGACATGATAGTATTTTTTTTATATATTTTTATCATCATTACAGCCTCTATTTTTCTTCCTATTCTATCCTGTTTGACATCATTCATTCTGCAGAGTTGCGTGCCCAAGATTGTTTGTTTAAGCGAAATATTGTCTAGAACACCGCAAAATAAACTCTGGACAGAGTAAATAATGTTTAATTAATGTTATTTAGATACCACATAATCATAATACAGTTAACATAATTTATATTTTTATTACTTTCGTTCGTTTAAATTCGTTAGAAATGTGACTGGAATTAGATTTTGATATACAGTGATATATGAGTTGAGAGATTCACATATTAGGAGAGAAAAGCTCATTTCATGGTTTAGATTGTCTAACACATCTCATATTTGGGATTAACACGCGTCATATACGGGGATAATTAGCGCAGTTCGTAAATAAGGATGCTATTCTACGCTTCTACATTGATATATAAACTTAACTGGTACTATACTAACTTATAGTAAAAATTTAAACAACTTATAATTATAAGCTTGAAGTTTAATCTGAAAAATGCTAAAATTAAACTCAATTAAATTTGCACGATTTCGGTATTTATTTCTCATGATAATGAAGCATACTTATAAGTATTAAGCAGGATAAAATAAAGACAGATTTAAGAGCAACAGTTCTAAAAAGACTTTAAATAATACAGTTAATAATAATAATCTTTTAAGTCAGAGGATTTAGTGAGATTAAGGAAAACCTAATAGCTCAACCTAATTATCTTTAGAGAGAAGAGAATCTACCTGAACTTTTATACAACTTAATAAAAATATATAATTCCCATTCTAAAGTTTCTAAGAAGGAATGATAGAAAACTCAATAAATATGATAAAAACAGATTAATATGTAACTTCAAAATGGATATTACTGAATTTTATTTTATTTTTTATTTTACTTTTTTATGTTGAAAGTAAATGCACTCGTGTTTGTAGATTCGGCCATCGTTTTAATCAATAAAATCTTTCCCTATTTGGATTTATCTTAAAGCCAATTTTGAGCGTATCATCGAAAGTTACCAACCTATCAAACTGCATACATTAAGGGATTAAGATTTCTTGAAAAGATTATATGAAGAGACAAGATGAAAGCTACCAGTAAAACTAGATTTTCTTCCACATCTTTCTGAAACTGAATGACTTTAAACTCGTTGTTCCCATTAGAGAGATTTAAGTATCTGGTGCAATAAGTAAGTTGACGTCTATGTGTTGTTTGATGGTTCTTTGACTTCATTAATGGCAATTCAGTCGGTAAATGAGAAGAAAAGATCAGCCAATAATTCACCAAGACAAAACTGAACTAAAGATAAAGAAGAAAAAAAGAAAAAATTATTAATTTTTCTATATTAAAACAAATTAAAATTTAAAAAATTTAAATTGTCCAATTAACATCGACAATTTTCATTACGCAATACGATAATTGGCTGATCGATAATTTAAAAAAAAAATTACTTTACTTAAATCACCAATTAACGATATCGAATTTAAAAATTTAATTTAAAATCAACCAATAAGAGAAGAGATTTTTAAAATTTAATTTAAAATCAACCAATAGACATTGCATAAATTTAAAATCGAATTAAAAATTAATCAATAAGTAAAGAGAAATTAAAAATAAAACTTTTACTAAAGAAACAAAATAAAAATCTCTTTAAAAAGATAAAAGAAATTCTTTTTTTTATTTTTTTTATTTCGGAAATCATCAATAATATCGATTTAAGCTCTTATAAAAATACAAATATTTATCGATCGAAGAACTAAAATATCTAAAATTGATATTATTGATTAGAAAGTAAAGCTGCGCTTAACAAGTCTGGTAAATACAATATGTAATTTGTATTTCCATCGACATCTATCCTGTCAAGAGTAATTCTAATGGAAACTGTGATTCGACAAGCCAAGTAGCTGTCACTAAAGTTTTACTTTCCCGTTCTATGTCAAAATGACTGGCAGGTTACCGTAGGTGTGCCCCTTTCTCTACTCTCCTTGATCGTTAAAATATGTAAACATGGTACCTAAACATTCACCAAATCCCGCACGGTATATACATTATGAATGTCAAAGAATTAAGAGGTTAACTGGAAATAAATCCGATTATCTCGTGATTTTTTGATGTCGCATCCCTAATATTATTTATATTATCTTATCATTAATTTATAAACATTTTTACTGTATTTTTTTTACGAATTTATTAATAAAATTTTTATATTTGTTCAATTGTTGGTTTTTTTTACACTTTGCAGTGTATGAACGAAATATAAATCCTACAGAAATTTATTATTTCTTCTTGTAATTTAATACAAATTCGACTAAAATATTATAAAATTTATGTTTGAAATAAATAATATGTTGATTATTTATACTCTGAGATAAAAGTTCTTTTTAAAAACTGCAAAAATGACAAAGAAAAACGATCTCGAAGCCAAGAAGAATAGGAGGAAAAAAAAGGTATTTTGTTGCCATTCTAATGCTGGGAGCGTGTAAATATTAAGTCTGCTGTCCTTACGAAAAAAAAGTTGAGTCAGATATTATTTAAAATTTTTTTTAAATTTACAATAAACAAATTTAAATTCTATATATTCAAAACTTAATTTTGATTTTGTTATTTAATTTAAAGCGATAAATTTAAATTGGTTTTTACTATAAAGTAATGAAAGAATGGTTCGTTATTGTTGCTCTCTGACACGTTAAACTTAAAGAGAAATTTATAAAACTTGGTAAGCGATACACGAAATTATATACAATACATTAAAAAATAAATTATATCTAGTATTTTAGAATATCAGATGCTTTATAGAAATATATAATAAGTAACAGTATCATTGACAGTTTTACTACTATAACATCATCTTCAGCGCATCATATAGAGCTTACGAATTTAAAAATTTAAGAATTTCTTACTAAAAACGATTAATTAAAATTAAATGCTAATTAATAATCTAAGAATGTAAATTAATTCCAAAAAAATTAAATTTTCATCAATCGAAGGATAAGGGATTAAGGAATTAAAATTAATCATTCTTTATTTAATCTGTCATCAAAGAAAAATTTTGTTTTGATTTTATGACAGAAAAATAAAATTTATATCATATAAATCTCTATAATCTCAAAATGATTATTTTAATACAGAATCTCATTTTATCCTTTATCTTCCGGAGGAGTAATAAAAATAAAAGTCACTCTTTTGATTTAAGAAAAAAAGAAAACAAAAATGCATTCTATCGATATAAAAGAGATTTTTGAGTGTAGAAACTAAATTAGTTTCGCTTTAGGAGATAAGTTAGAAATTAAGAAACAATGGCACCTAATTATCAACTCTTGAACTCCTGACAAATGGATATATTTGCATGAAGTTATAACGTTTTTTTTTCCTTCTTTTTTTCCCCTTAAGAAGTGGCATTTCTACAACTGGCACGGTTGATTATGTAGTCATGTTAGTAGCTCTGTGGTCTAGATAAGATCGGTAAAGTTGAGGGGAAAAAAGAAAAATTAGTTGTGAAAAAATCACGATGTATTTTTGATGGAGAGGGTGTGCATCACAAAAAAATAAAGTCCAAGTTGGTCGCGATGTTGACAAGGTCAAACGTTCTAGTGGTGATTAAAGTTGGCAAAAACGTTGACTTGACGAAAAATCTTCTTCTGCACTATTGCTATTTGGGAGAGGGAGAAGGAGAGGGGGAGAAAGAGAGAGAGAGAGGAGGGAAGAAAAATGGTAGCGCTGTTTTTTCCCTGTATTTTTTTTTAACCTAGATACCGTTCCTGTTGTACCGTTGAGAATATTGCTGCTACTTTTTAAAATGATCTGTTATATATTTTTCTTATTTTAATGGTATTTTATGATGAGATATTTTTTTTCTTCCTGTAAATAAAAACTGGGATGAGTGGGAAAACGGTTTTATAAATAATAATTATTTATTTATTATTTCATGAAATTAATTTATACAAGACAAGATTAATTACAATATATTATTGTTATTATTTGTTTACAATATATTAAATTTTGCTTATAATTTCACAAGATTGATTTATAATGAAATTTCTAATGTAGTTTAATTTATTCGTGTGGGTGGTTTATAATAATAATATGAAATAAATTTTATATGATATATAAAATTTATAAGCTAGAGAATGTATAGAATAATTTATAAATGTGTTTATTATTTGTTTGTAATTTGTTAAAATTCCTTTATCGCTTATTGATATTTGTTTACAGACCAACGCAAGTTGCTTATATTACGTTATAATTTGTTTAAAATTTATGGAAATTTGTTTCTGATCTATTAAAATTTGTTTATAATCTATTAAAATTAGTTTATAATCTATTTAAATTTATTTATAGATCGGTTTACAATTCTGTGTGATTGGTTTGTAATAGATTTGATGACAGTTTAAAAGAGATTGCTACTGCTTTATAGACTATTAAAATTTATTTTAAAATTAAAAAACATAAATATACATTTTTGTACGGTTTAAAAAATATATTTAAGTTAAAGTATATGATGTCAGAAGCGTGTTTACAAGCTGGAATTGTTTACACGCTAAAATAACATTGTGTAAGCATTACTCAACATATGATACAATTACAGAGCAATAACGGAAACGTTACTAAATCATAAATGTTTCACTGAGAATATTTCTAAATAACAACTCCTAAGAATGCATAGGTCATAGTAAAATATTCAATGACCTTAAAAGACAATGTTATATGTTGTTCCTGTCGAGCTATTTTCGTCTCGTATTGATCTGGCTATTGCTTGCTTCTCTTCTACATTTACTTGATGGAATGTATTGCCTATACCTGTTGAGAAAAATATTCGATGCTATCCAAAAGCGTTTCATTTTTGTTTATTGTTTGCCAAACGAAATATTAAAGCCAGATAATAGTTTTAATATGAGCTTAACTTCAAGCGTAAAGTCGAATGGAGAAAATTGTTATGCATGTGGATTATTTCTTTGTTTCTAGCTTGAATTTAATTCATTTTGAAATTTTTTTAATGAATTAGGATGTTATTTCGTTTATAAAATAAAATTTTAATTTTAAAGGAATATTATTTATTCTTCAATTTTGTTTTGACTCTTTCTGCTCTTGGGCACTAAGAGAGCCTTTTTCATTAAACTCATGATGAGTTTGATGAAAAAGAAAGGCAGTGAAGGATGGAGCCTGATATATTCCAGACTGATCACCCCAGAAAAATTCCTGGGATTTTTTAAGCTCATTTAGATTCATTCCTAGGCCTCCAGAGAGCTAGGCTGACACCTTAACTACTCAACTAACCAGCCATCTATTCTCCAGTTAAGCTGTTTCAGTTTCATATATTTTACATGATTGAAAAATATTTAACTTTTTATAATGTTTAAGTTGGAAACTGGAAAATTTCAGTTCCATTACATAAGCTGAAGAACTATTACCTTCAAATGTAATTTTTTTAAATTTTAAAGCTAAAACGAATATATAAAACTCAATAACTATAACAGAGAATTAGTTATATTACCAGANGTCTCCGGGGTAAAGTTTTTCAAAACTGCAGGTTTTATTGATTTTGCTAGACGTCATCTACATACTGAGAACAGATGTAAAATTCTGTCCTCCGGGCCATTTCACTGTTAGGTTGGAAACGTGATGTCTATCAGTGCAAGCAATTTACTTCGCCACATAGAGTGATTGTTAAGAGCGTACTAGGTTACAATCGTAGATAATCACTGAGCTATTTGTAGGTCACGTTTTGTAATCTAGTCACACCCAATAGGGTGGTCGTAAGGTGTCTTCTCACCTCACGTGACCGACGTTGTATCCTTTCATGGACTTTTGCTCAGTTAACTTTATTTATTCCAAACTGATATTTACTCACGTCACGTGCCATTTATTTATTCTTTAACAGAAAAGTCCTTAATAATTTGAAGAAATAAACGCTTCGATAACTTGACACGTTATCTTGATGAGAGTGATGGGACAAATTATTGAAAATCCGATGGTAATTTTCAGTGCTTAATTTAAAAAAAGAAGAAATAATAAAATTTAAGCTACCTTAAACCTGAGAGTCTTTCCTTATTATATATAAAGATAGATAAATATTTCTCTCCCTACATTTTTTTTCTTTTAACCATCTAAATTTTTAAATTGTGAAGTATTTCTACATACATTTAAATCGTAAAAAATGACATGAATTGACAATGATTTATTAATATCTTACAACTCTTGTCAGATTCATTATTATAATTATGGGATGTTCGAGAAATATGCTTAAACTTATTAGTCAGAATTTCAATCTTGTTCAAATGACTGACATAATATGGTTTGCGACCTCATTGAATGATTAAACACATTTTTGTAACCATAATTATGAATTGAATACACTCACTAATGACGTAAAGTTGCAAGGAAGGGAGGGAAGTATAAGATTTTTTGATTGAATTTTTCTCGAAAATAAAACATTTTTATTCAATAAATATATAAATGTTTAGTCTAAATTGATGAAAATAGTTAATTAAAATGGAGATGATCGTAAAAGAATGATATCGGAGCAGAAAGATCGTGAGAAATAGACGTATCAGGAGCGTGATGAGCATCACGTTTTGTACAGAGACGTTTGATATGATTAGATCGTAATATAAAGAAGATTAATACCATATAAAAAGGACTACTTTGCTAACTTCTTGTATAGTCGAGGATTTTCTTTATAGATTATCTCAAGATTGTATGGATTAATTTAACAGAAAAAAGAGAGAACACGACCTTTTAATAAACTCTAATCCTACAGTCAATTATAGTTTATTTTCATAAATAATAAATGATTTAACTTAACTACACGATATAAAGCAAACTTTTTGATAATACTATAGACAAGATTGTTTTCTGAGCTGTCAGAGCAAAAGGATTATTCTTAATGTAAAAACATCATCATTCTCTNAATTCTAAAGAAATTTTCAAAGAAAAAAATCAAAATGTCGCTATTCAAATAACAGAATTTGCATATTATTTTTTTAAAATATCTGTATTAAATTTATTATTATTAATATTATTTATAATAATTATTTTGTATTTTTTTTATTTTGCAAAATGAAGATCACCTGTGGAAATAACATTTAAATTACAAAAACTTTCACGTAATAAATTTCTAGACTCGTTGTGTATTATTGTGTTGAGGAATAATCATCAAATAAACAATTTTTTCTTATCTTTTGCAAAGTATTTTATCATATTTTCCCTTTTTATGCTAAAATTAATTTAGGTTTAATAGTAAAAATTGTTTCTAGAGCAGTAAAAATTGATTAGTTAGCTAATTTTTTCACACCAAAGCATTATTTATAGAAGTATTTTTTCTATTTAAAATAACAGAGAAGCTCATAAGTTCTCTTCTAAAATGACTATCTAGAACCAAATTCACCAAAATAATTTTACGGCGATCTATTTTAGAAGAATACTGTGCAATTTCTTCAATTCAGGTACAATTCTATAGAACCTTTTATATCAGTATTTCATCTAGAACAATTTAACTGTAGTAGGTCCTACATCACAATTTTATACAATTTCATTTCATTTTATAGGGTTTTTTTTTCCTTTTCAAATTAAAGAAAATTCATAAATTTCGATTTTATCTTGACGAATTTTCCATCCTCATCCCTTATAGAAGCATGGTTTGCATCTTAATTTTATCACGTGAGAAAGAATAAAAGAGTGAGGTGATCCGTACAAAATCCTTTTTTGTATCTCCTTCTTTTGACAATTTTGATACCATTAACATCGTCAAATTCAAAGATGGACATAACAACATCAAAATATACCAAACATAATAATGTCTCCGGGGTAAAGTTTTTCAAAACTGCAGGTTTTATTGATTTTGCTAGACGTCATCTACATACTGAGAACAGATGTAAAATTCTGTCCTCCGGGCCATGTTTGTTAGCGAAATATCCCTTCTAAACTGTTATTACATATACAATTATTAATTACATGATTGAATAAAGTCATAAATAGCAAGTTAAGAACGTTATATTATTATTGTTAATAATAAAAAAGGAAATATATTAACTTAACCTGGGATAAATAAATCAGAAATCGATTTATATTCGTGTCACTCCAGGGTAAAAACCATCCAGCTACTACAAACTTTATATTCTGTTGAGTTAATTTAGACTCGGGGATGTCGACCCTGATCAATAGACACAATTAAGGATTGGTTTGTCTCGTGTGGCTCATTGTTGAAGGAAGTCTTCGGTTAGGATCTACAGATCAACACAATTACGTTTCTTTCAACTCTCCTCCTATTTTGGGTGTAACGATGAAAAGAGACGGATAGGCAAACATAGGAAATTTTCCCTTCTGCTTCTAGTCGATTGTTCAAATAAGAGTAACAGTTATATAGATTGTAATGCTCTTTGCTAGAACTCGTGGGACAGCTTTAACTGTTCTATCTCCTATGATTGTGTTTGAAGAACCCAAAGCTTATAGTGGTTTAGAGGGGAGAAAAATAAATCATTATCCTCATCGAAAACAAGTTTCTTATCAATTAAGCTAGTTTTAATTAGATAAGTAGTCAAAATTCTCTTAATTATACCTTGAAAAATTAAATATTTTAATTAGAATGTTAAATATGAAGGTTTAAATATTTTGGGATAATTATGTTGGCGTGGATCGAAAAGTGTTAAGAAAATAACAATATTGTAATTGCATATTTTATACTGTGTTATGTATTTTTAAATATGTCTTAAATAATTTACAAAGCTTACTAGGTTAAATACTCTTTTGTTTTGTATTTAATATTTAAAATATTTCATTTTTCAGAAAACAATTGATTTTTTTAAAAAATGTTTATTAAATTCGCATTCTTAAAAAGTGAAAATATTTTTTAAAAAGTGTTTATTAAATTCGCATTCTTAAAAAGTGAAAATATTCATTTGAAATGTTAAGTTTTTTTTGTATTTTTAACCTTTGACATTTCTTTTATGAGTTCTAATTTATAATCTTCTCGACTTTTGGTTCTTGTTTTATATATTTCTCTTTCCTTTTTCACAGGTAGACTTTACATCATACAAGTTTCAGTTGTGTACTTTTTACAAGTAAGGTTTGCACATAGTACCGTGCTTTAGTCATTTTGTTTTTAATATAAATTAATCTTCGATTATATATAGAACGGTTATTAAACAAGTTGAAAATCTTAAAGAACAATTCAAGTCTAGATCGCAGTTCCTGCACCTATAATAGAAGCGTCAAAATAAAATTAATGGAGTAAAGGGCTTGTAAGTATGTTTTTGTCCTTAATTTTCCATCTAAACGGTGTGCCATCAATTATAGAACACCCGTGGATTCCCTCTTTAGGAGATAACATGGGTAAATGACCTCTCTCTTTCTGTCTCTCTCTTTCTCTCTTCTTCTCTCATAGGATGTAATCCTAATTATCGATAGCATGGAAATTGCCTTAGTTTTAATCTATTCAACCGAATTACTGATCAATCTGATCATAATTACGCAGGTTGAGATCAGCTGAATGAACACGAAGAAGCCAAACAAAAAGCAACCGCAATTATAATTAACTGGAGATAATTCCTGTATAGATTTATGTTGTAAGGTAGAATAAAATGGAAGAAGAGCCGAGAAGAAGCGGGGGAAAAGTAAGAAAAATCAGATAAAAAGTTGCCTAAATGGTAGAAGGGATGCTGGAAAGGCCTGCAGCGTATGGCATTCATCGAAGATAACACGGAAATGGCAAAGAAAGATTATGTTAAGGCGTGAAAAAGGTAGCTAAACGATGGCGGAAATGCTTGCAGAATAAATAGAGAAACGTCATTAGTGTGAAAGATTATACCAAACACCCCTTTAATATTCAAGGTGTGAAAGTGTTATAGGCACAGGAAGTATATTAGAAATTATAATAAATGTTAGTTAATATGTTACTTATATGCAACACAGAGAAAACCTTTGACTACTAAAATGGGCAACGATATAATTATTTCAATTTAGATGAACTTTTGGACACAACTAGAAAGGAAAGAAATAGGCAGAGACACAGAATTTACAACATTTCTAACGACAGAAAATTACATAAAATAATTGCTCCATTTAACATAAATTATCACTTGTAAATCGATGAATCCGTCTCTTGGCATCACTCCAACTTGGTGAGTCACAAAACGTGTTGGATGCTAGATTTATGTTGTTATTCCCTTTTAAGTTTGTAAAATCATAGATCAAATATGCTTTCTTTCTTACTTTTTTCTTAAAATTACGATTGGTTTTTGTATAAGTGCTATATTTTTCCACATTTTTTTTAATATAAAAAAGTAGGAAGTGTTTCTGAATACTTTACACTCATGTTGAGCTTCTTAAACAACAAACAGTTCTTAAGGATACTTTTTTGGACTCCTATTCATAACTTATAGCTCAGAAATTGGCACTCCTTTCACGTTTAAAGACCACGCAATCCATACTCTTTATGTTATATCACTACGTAAAATATATAACTTTTAAATATCTTTTAATGCATTCTAAATGAAACAGAATGAAAACAGTTCATTATCTTTGATTAATAATTTAATAATTAATTTGTTACACTCCCAACAGTGAAACTTCATAATTTATTTATCATAATTAAGCTTTAGTTTAGTTATACAAATATTTAGGTAAAGCTACGATAATTATCTATAGGAAAATTACAATATATATGTATATATGTGTGTGTATTGGAGTAAGGCTTTATAATGAAATTAAATACGAATATAATTTTTTAAACGAAAAAGTAATCATTTTACAACAATTTATATGAAGTAAAATCTATATATTATAATAAATTTAATGAAAATGTAGTAAAGTTTAAGAGTTAACGTCGAAAAAAGTTTATAGACAAACAGACAGGCTGAGATCTTGCACTCTCATACATCAAACTTTAACGAGTTTGTTGAGAAAATATTAGAAAATTTGTTCTCCGTAAAAATTAGAAAAAAATAAATATAAATTTTAAAAAATTTAAAAATAAAAACTGTAATCGGATTAAGTAATAAAAATATCTAAAGGTTAAAATCCAGTTTGTCTTATGAGTAAAGAAATTAATGGAATTATTCTTTAGTAACAATATTGTAGAGGAATTAATGTACGGTAATCATTTATAATAGAGTTTAAGACAGAAGTGTACGGTTCCTACTTTAATCTGATATTCTACCTAAAATAAGATTAAGTTTTGAAGAATCCAATGCACGGATGGATGATTTTTCGACAAAAATCTCATTTTCTCTGCATGACAACGATTGAATTTCGCAAAAGACATTGTGTGTGGCAATTTCCGCAGTTTGGTTATTACCGGATTTGCTTCATTCTATGACTAATTGGCTATAAAAATAAATGAGATGAAATGCTTGAGTCATTTGTACAATTTTCTCTGTTTTGATTTTAATCGCGTTAAATGTATGTAACCTCGTATTTCATTCGTCTTTTGACTCTCTGCCTGTTTGTTTTGTCCGCTATAAATTACATTTATACTTTTACACACTTATACAATGAAGATATCTCTGTACAAAATATCAAAAACTACGTTCCTAAATCTGTGTTGTGTTTATCTTGATTATATCACATGTCAATGTCGCCATTTATAAGGAATTATATCTTTTAAAATTATCTTAAATACCAGTCAGCAGGACAATAGGAAAAAAGAAAAAACCAAAGACGTTTCCTTTAAATAATATATTTAATATTTTGTATGGATAATGAATATTTAGGTCGTGTGAATAACGAATTTAGACAGTCGACAAACATTAAAAGCAATTGTTTTGGTCAACATTATGTTTGTGTTAAGACACGTGCTTTGTTAAGGACAATCAATTCTGTTTCATCCAAACAATTTTCGCCATTTGCATACTTTATATAAAGAGGAACATTGTTTTAAATTCTTCGTATTTTTTTCTTTATTTATTTAAGTACATAAACTGAATTTATACAAAAATTACACGCATAAGAAATTTCAAATACTTCTGAGAATTCTTTGTTTTTTCATTATAAATACAGTATATCGATATAATATTAATATTCTTGTATTTATAATTTATAATTTTCTGCCATGTTTTATACATGTTTAGCGTATTTACAACTCTACAGTTATAAAATTTACCGACGATTGTAATAAAAGATTAAAACTATTATTACGGAAATTATAATTTGAATATTTTATTTCTTTATCCCTATTAACATTTTATTCATTTCTACTTCGTGATGCAAATTTTAATATTTGTACATTAAAATTTTTCGAATTTCTACTCTTGTTAAAGAGTTTTGTGATTTTTTTTCCTTCCAATACTTTTCAATTTTTGTGCTTCAGATGGAGGAACCAGCAGGATTATCTTGACTTCAGATACAGAGGTACCAAAAACTTAGTCTTTAATATATAAAATGATATAAATTAAAATTACTTTTATGATAAATGGCAAAAAATGCTATTTTTATTTGTTTTATTGATTTTATTCTTACATTTTAATGCATTTTGAGACCCCACGATTGTGACTGGCTCAGGCCTCATCTCATCTCTTTTGGATTGTGTTTCTAATTAATGTTCTCATGAGTTTACTCTGAAAAATTTGTATTTTCTATGAATTATTTTGTTTTTTGTTTCTTTTTTAGTACAATTTTTTATTTTTACACTCCAAGAATATTTGTATAATGCGTTTTCATCACGCTTCATTTTAGTATTTTTATTTGCAAATTTAAAATCTTTGTAAAAAAAGTAGTTGATAAATATACAGAAAAACACGAACAATTTATTTTTACAATTATTTTTCTTTTCTTTTTATTTTTCGGATAGATTTTTTTTTTGTGAATTTTTCCATTATAAACACCGAATTTAAGCATTGTTTTGAATTATATGATAAAAAAATTTAAAATAAAATAAAATATAAATTTAAAATTATTTTAGATAAACTCTAATCGTATAGTATAATTTACTTAATCATAATAATTTATAATGAATATTATTAAATCTTTACATAAAAAATTATGTTTCTAATTTAATGTAGAGTAAAGAATTATGATGCTAAATCTAGAGTATTAAATATTATATGATAGATTCCATAGAGATTTTCGATAGTTGATTGTCACAAAATCATATTAAAGTAGTAACTTCTTCCATCCAACAGTTATCCGAATAATATTACATTAATCCGCAGAAACTGCCAACTTTGTGGGCGATGCATGAGGAATTATTCAATGCCTTCCTCGTCATAGACATCTTGATTTATCCAAAATTTTCTTTCAGAAAACTCGATCTCCGGAAAGGTTGTCACTTTTTATCAAATGATCATCTTTCACGCCAATCTGATGGGTCAAAGAATAAAAATTGAAAATTCGTATGTATAAAGGAGCATCACTTCAAGCGCAATAAATATTGTCGACTAAATTTTTGCAAATTCGCTTATTTTCGATAAGTATTATACAAAATATTGTATAGGAAATCAAAAATTTTTTAATTGATAAATTAAATTATCGTGAGGAATTTTTTTCTTCTTAATTTTTACCAAACGGAAGCATTGGAAAACCCTCGAAATGCCACTCGAAGTGCTTGTTATATTGGAAGCTAGACTTAAGAATCTTCTTGAAAACAGTGAATACCTGAGTATCTGAACGATATTTGATAACGTGGCACTTAAAGAAATACACGATCGAAAAGAAAGTGTACTTATCCTGACTTCTGGCTATTCTTCCTTATTTTTCTTCGACCATCACCTAATGGATGTTTAAAAGTTTCTGGCTATCGACTAATCACAATTTTTTCCTTTTTCGATTCTTTCTTTTCCTTTTTTCCTCTCATTTTTGTATCTTCTCAGCTGAAGGCGAGAAACGGTTCATTGTTCTCTGCATGGACATCTATATACTAATGACTGTTCTAGAGAATGTCCAAGCGTTCTGATGATGACATGGATTGATGATGACAGTAAAATAGTTACCTTCTCTCCGTGTCATTTATATCGATTTTTGTAAAAACCTAACTGTTAATTCGACAATCTAGTCATTTTCAGAGAGGATATATTCCAGTAGACATCAATGCGCTCCATTAATAAAGTTTTCCTGATTTGGAAAAAAAACAGCGTTTAATTTTTGTGTAGAGAAGATTAACTTTATCAAATTATTATATTTCTTTCCCTGCTTTAAATTTCTTTAAATATATTTCACAGATTTTAGTTATAACAGGGGTAGCATTATTGAGAAAAAAGAATCCTCTGGCTGGAATTGCAAGGATTTAATCATAGTTTTGGATGGAGTTTGATACCATCTCTTAAATTGTGCCGATCTATAAACACCGTAATATATAAGAATTAAGGTTATAAATCGTGTGCACTTAACAAATTAAAAGATTTGTCACACAATTTCGATTATTGCTACATCGGTAACATTAGAGTGGTGTTAAAACTTTCTTAAAACTTGACGATTCTCTTTAATTTTTCAAACATTTCCTGAACTTAAGTGTATATCGATTAAAATTTCAAAAAGATATCCTATTCTTTTATATATATCAAGATAATTTATATAAAAAATAATGAGAAAACATCACAAAAAATATATTTTTTTTTCGTTAAATATAGTGTGTCATACAGTATTAATTTACATCTGTAGCAATTAAATGAAAGTGAAGCATAAAATGATAAATTTTTTACAGATATATACAAAGGAAAACTTTTATAAACATGGAAATTTATAGGGAAAAAACGGACATCTGAAGGATTACGGTCAATAATTTTATATGAAGACGGGGGCAAGCCAAGCTGACTCAACAAAGAAAAGAGTTCTGATATACTTTAAACTGGTCGATGATCTAAGATCTATTGCATTTCATAAAGATCAAAGATAAAAATCAAGAAAAGTATTTTATATAATAAAACACTTCCTAAAATATAGTATATAAATATAAATTTAAAAAAATAGATTTAATACTGTTTAAATATATGTAGTTTGTTATAATTTAGTAGGAATTGCAGTAGAGTTTCTTTATAAAACTTTGAACAAATTCAATTATAAACTCTTCTAGATAAATTATATTTTTCCTGGAATAATCTTGAGCAAACAATAATTTAATAATTTTTTCATGTATCTGTAATGAAATCCCAATCTTCTCGTAAAAATAAAAGCAAAAATTAAACAAAAAAAGATTAAATTTTATTGTCGAAATCGTTCCTTTGGGGATTTTTTCCAAAGAAAACAGTAAAATAACAATAAAAATAATTAAAACAACTGCATTATTGTTTATTATTAAAATAGATAACAGTATAAAATTATATTTAAAAAACAAAATCTGTCTGGACGCATATATTTACAATTAAACTATTATAAAACTTTAAGGTTTAAAATGAAAAAAAAATTATTATAAATATCAAAAAATAATAATTTAAATTTAAATAAAGAAATTCTCTGTTTATAAGGCAGAAAGTTAATTTGAAAGTTGAGATTTTTTATTATATTTTCTTTATAAAAAAATAATATATTTTATATAATCTATTTTGAAACGAGATAATAGAATATTTAATAAGGTTCACAAACAAATAAAAAATCTTTAAAGATTTTATTTTAAGTAAAAGATAACAAAATATACTCAAAGTTTCTGAAGTTCAAAGTAAAATATATATATATATTTTTTTTTTCTTTCAAAATTTCGAAAGTATAATAGAAAATAATGCTTGAAGTCAAGTCAAAGCAATAGTCTGAATTCTAAGTAGAAAGTTACATTGAATAATGACAAAATAAGAAATTTTGTTAGAGTTTTTAAAAAAAAA
>NW_019384669.1:48045-102624 GCF_000671375.1 Centruroides sculpturatus | reverse complement strand
GATAATATGATTTGATATTTTCAAATTTAAATCCCAAAAGATCATTTTAATGTAAAAAAAATATAATAAAGATTATATTTTTATATAAAACTGATCCATTCGAATTTGAATTTGAAGATTTTAATAATAAAAAATATTTAAACTAATTTTGTTATAGATATTTGTATTAAAAAACTGAATCTTCATCAGCTCAATAGTTCTTTAAGGACTAATTAATTTATTATTTGAATATATAGGCATTAGGCATACAATTGGGAAGTCACAAAATGCAATTAAATTTAATAAATTTTTTTGTATATTTTAAAATTAATAGTCCTTTAAGGTCTTCTCCTCAATTTAACCATTATATAAAATACGTATAGTACTTGATACTGTACGTATTTTGTGCTCCTAAAGGACCATGAAATAATGAGATTCTCTGTAGGACTTTTAACTACTTGAAAATTAAGTATTTATTATGCAGGAACATATGAGTTTTGAATGTGTCAGGCTCACAATTCTCATTATCTATCTCTGCCTTTACTCCTTTCCGACGTTTATAATGTCTAATTCACTCAGAAAATTAGGCATTACAGGAATTGCAGTAGAGTTTCTTTATAAAACTTTGAACAAATTCAATTATAAACTCTTCTAGATAAATTATATTTTTCCTGGAATAATCTTGAGCAAACAATAATTTAATAATTTTTTCATGTATCTGTAATGAAATCCCAATCTTCTCGTAAAAATAAAAGCAAAAATTAAACAAAAAAAGATTAAATTTTATTGTCGAAATCGTTCCTTTGGGGATTTTTTCCAAAGAAAACAGTAAAATAACAATAAAAATAATTAAAACAACTGCATTATTGTTTATTATTAAAATAGATAACAGTATAAAATTATATTTAAAAAACAAAATCTGTCTGGACGCATATATTTACAATTAAACTATTATAAAACTTTAAGGTTTAAAATGAAAAAAAAATTATTATAAATATCAAAAAATAATNAATTTTTCTTTCTTTCTGAGGGGGCAAATTATTTTCCGCAAGGTTGCCTGTCAAGTGAGTTTGCTTGATTACATGGATATCACAAAATTCAACTCATTAACTTCCAACACTGTCACATACATGTGTCATAAAATCGTGCAAAAGTCTGTTCTGTGGTTATCATAAAACACTTGAATATATTTTCTTATTAAAATAATAAGAAAATATATTCAAGTGTTTTATGATAATGCTGAAAAATATATATATTAAATTCTATTTCGCCCCATTTTAATTTATGCAAACTATCTTGATTATGTTTAATTACTTTTCTTCGTATTTTTTTAAATTGTGTTTTTTGTTTTAACTATATTTAAAGCTTTGATCGAACGAAGTTAATTTTGCAAATTCAATGAAATTAATTAGAGAAAAATTATTTCTATATTTAATTTATAATTGTGCACTGGTCTGTGTGTGTGTGTGTGTGTGTGTGTGTGTGTGTCTGTGTGTGTGGGTGGGTTAAATGAGGTAGAGGACATATATAAATGTAGCAAATAGAGGAAAAAAATCAGATTCAAGTACTACTGCAGACAATAAAGGGCTTATAGATGTAGACAGATATAACAAATGTAATAAAGAAAACAACTAAAATTCCATTGATAGAGTAAACAGAGATAGTAAGTTTTATAACAATTTTAGTTACAAATAAATTCTTATATAGATTTTTCTTTCTATTTTGGAACATTCTACATCAAGTCAATATTATTTATTATTAGAAAAACCATTAAAAATATTTTATTGAAAATCCTTTTCTTCAAAAAAAAATATATCAGAAAATTACGAATTTTTATTAAAAATTAAATAATAAATGCCTTTAAAATCGTCCTCTTTTCTTAAATGATTAATTTAGGTTTTATATTATTAAATATTCACAATTTAATTTTTGCATTGTAAAGTTAAAATAATTAAAATCTTTACTTTTAATCTGTGTAAGCAACAGTTTAAAATTGTATCCTGTTAAATGGTTTCATTAAATGGCGTCGATTAGTAAATTTCGCTCATTTACTTTAAGTAGATTTTCTAAAATGGTGCGTACAGACAGATCGACGGATTACATTAATGTTTTTATATACTAAATGACTAGAAAATTGGATAAGGCGTGAAAAGTAGAAGACAATAGCTTATGTATGGTAGTTTAGGAGAAAATAAAATATAATTAATTGAATAATTATCTAAATGTGAGCAGAATGAGGAAGAATGATAGATTAGCACATCAGTAAAAAGTGAAAGCGAAGCATTATTATTAAGCTTCTCACTAAACACGGTTGATTGTCTAACACAAGGTACAAAATACTAAAATTTAATAATAAAAGTCGATAATTAGATTGGAAAATTGTGGAAAAATTCGAATTTGCGAGGAATTTAGTGCAAAGAACCGATTTTTATTATCTACTAACCTTAGTTTTGGCTTTGTGACGTGTTTTACTTTACCCCTCTCCAAGTATTCGTAGAGAGAAATATAGCGTTGGGTATTTCGAACGTTTTCACAGCTGGCATTGTCATGACACTGACAAAAGAACAGCAGGATATTTACTTTGCCAGTATAGTGACTGCGAGGAGGACTTATATGGAAGCTCGGGATGTTCACCGGAATGGTTTTCCTTCAACTCACTTCCACAGGAGTAAAAAGTCGAAAAATGTTCTCTTCAACATTTTCCATAAATGGCCAGAAAGATTCAAGCATGTAGCTCGTGACAGTTTTGGAAAGCATCAAGACGAAATTGGTCACAATAGATGCGTAATTATCATGACAAAAACACGTAGCAAAGCCGTCACATGGTGCTTTTCTATTGTTAGGAAGTAAACTCGGCGAAATTCTGTATATAATCTCATTTCCAGAAAGGAAATATTCAGAACGTGCCAACAAAAGTAGGAAGTTGATATTAATTAAAAAGGAAAACGCAAAATTAGAATAAAGGGGGAAAAAAAGAACTTCCAGAAAATGTATTGCTCGTGAAGCTTGCAATGACTCTTTGTGAATGAAAGTAAGGAAAAAAATTTATATATATACTAACTTTATATCGACGAATCTTAATAGAAAGGTGCAATTTAATATCTTTTACAATTTTCTAATTTGAAAAAGGTAAATAGAATATAGAAATTGGATTCTGAAAGGAATGATTCTGATCAATTTCCAGATAGGTAAATTAAAACCTCTTATCGATCATATTCAAATTTAGATGAGAAGAATGGAGAAAAAACAATGAAGAATTTCTTAACTTTAAACTTTTATATCACAATTTATTATAATAGATTGATGAAATTTATCGTATTAATATTAAGTTAGAATTAATTCGAGTCAGTTAATTAATTTCTGTTGTAAGGAAAGATAATAAATTAGGAAGGGTAAAGGAGTATCAGTTTAAAAGAGTTGAAAAGACCAGAAGCTTGAAAAGATAAAATAAAACTTTATTATTAATGTATCCGAGAGAATAACGAAAATAATAATAAACTTAGAAACTAGTAATAAATGTAAAAATTGTATTTAATATGAAACTATTCTAAGGAACCAGTAAGGATAGAAAAACAAATAAATAAAATTAAAAGTGTAATAATAACTATAAAACTCAATTTAATACCCGGGATATTTTAGTCTCGAATTTATTTTGAGATTAAGCTAGCTTGCATTTTTATTGTTAGAAAGATAAAGAAGCTACCCAGTCAAGATCCTGTTGCTCATTCTTTCATGTATTTTTTTTTCGTGTCTAGAGGTCTAATGATCCTTTACTGTCATTGTTTTTTAGCTGTTTTATCCTTTAAATCATCCTTTCTTCCTTTCGGAAGGGTGTGGGCGACTTTCTAACATACCAAAAAACATTTTATGTCGAGGGAATTAAAATTCAAAGTATTTTAATGGATTTGCTGGTGCACGCTTCCTATCGAATAGAAAGAAACTAAATTAATTTATAACGAAGAAAAATTAATTTTATTTCGTATTAAATAAGTTGAAAAAGTGAGTAAAAGCAAGTTTAAAAGCGAAGGAATTATGTAAAGAATCGTGAAAAGAAAATAAGTAGTGCAAAGAGTGGAAAGATGCTATAACAATAAAAAGGGACAAATATCGATGGCCAAAAATAAAAATAACATATTGGTGAAGTACTATTATTTTATTATGTTCATTCTTTTTTTCCTAGCTCACATAACCCCCGTTTCCTCCCTTTATTTTCTGTTATCTTCGAGTAGCATTAGAACAAACACCGAAGAACGAGGTTTAGAGTAATAAAGGAAATAGAAAAAGAAACATTTTATTGATCTATTTTTAAAATTTAGCTAATTGGCATTTTTCAGAAATTTGTCGAAAATAAGGTCTCATCAATTTTGACATCGACTTGCATGTGACTCACTAACTCGTAGCTCGCTTTAATGAGCATGTCTCCATGGCAAATATCCTTAGGTTATTCTCGATTGTTCACTGAAGTGAAAGCCTTCGGGTCCTTTTCTGATAATGTAAGTTACTAGTCAATTCTGTTTCCTATGATTTATAATGTTCAAATGTTATTGTCTTTTGTTATACAATTTTCATATTTTGGATGAAGTTTGTTTATATATTCACTCAACAGATTTAAAAAATGTATTTTAATTTTTAAAATCGAATTTTAGTTAAAACTATTTCTTTATTTAATAAATTGTTTACATTTTATATAAATTGTGATTTTATTGAATAACTTTTTAAAATTTAACGTATAATTTCCCTTCGATGTGATTCTATATTAGCAACGATTTTGACTTTTTTCACTCGTAATTTTAAACGAAATTTCTTGAAATTTGAAAGAAAAAACATCATAACCTTATTCGTTTAATGTGTAAACTTTCGAAACTTTAACTTTTTTTCAAACTTAATGCGGTTACATGAGCCGATATTTGGTCGTCTTTTCCTTAGTATTTCTCTTTGCTTGTGGCAAAGATTTGAGGTTGGCTTGTTGATTTATATATCAATAACAGTTAACATCACAATCTCACCAGCTCATAACTTGACTTTAGTGATGTCTACGATCTCCAGAGATCAAGTGGTGTGTAATTTATAGCTACACATGTTTGAAGTTTATGACTTACTGTCTAAAATTGATATTTCCCCCGATAATGTAAAAATTTCCTACATTTATATATATTCATATCTACTTTCTTTCAAATTTTCTTTACTTAAAACTTTATCAATCTTTAGAGTGAAAGGTGAGCGATTTTTATAGTATTTGTTCCATTTTTTTTACCTTTAATTAACCTCATTCGTAAGCAAACGATTACCGCTTCAATAGAAAGATATCAGAACTTTTTCCAATTCCAGACACTTCGATATCGATATTTTATATTGAATTTTCCATTTTATGTTACCACAGGACAGAAAAAAATTCAATTCTATAGATGATTCCAATTCTTGTCGATGGTTTGAATAAAATCTTCAATGTTTTGAGATGAATAGCTTTATACACAATCATAATAAATGCTTTTTCCCTTTCTGTTTAATTTAGCATCTTCGATAAAGGTAACAGCTAAGATAGTATGACTGAAATTGAAGAGTAGAGGGAGATCAGTTGGGCATCGTATTGACTAAAGATAGTACACGTCCTGCCTCAGGCTAATCCCAAGAAAATCTAATCCTATCTCCAGTTGCGAAGATTAATGTCTTATAGTTTTCTGTTACTTTCTGGCTAAATATTTCGTAACATTCGTATCACAATTTTCAATTAGATAGTCGATGTATAATAGTATTGAATGTGGTTCCTATATAGGTAGAATTTTACGAAAATCGTTTTAAAATCGAAACTTTAAAAAATCGAACTCTGACATTGGATCAAAAATTTTCCTCTTACGAAACTATTCTTTCGCTTTATGAACTATATTTTTCGAAAGAAATTTTATAAAGTATCAGCCTATTCCTCTGAGGATCCAAGATCGAATTTGGACAAGCAAATTCTCTGTGTCGAACCCCATCTCTCACACATTAAAAGGCACCCTTAACTATGTAGGCACTAAGAGAACCCATTAATTAATGTCCCTCTTAGTGCCTACAGGGCGTAAGGAGCCAAAAATGAAAATAGTTCTTTATTAAATAATATAATAAGAATTAAATACTTATATATATATATACAAAGGGAGAGAAAGTTTAGAGCACCTCGACCTTAAGGATCCATTGTACAGTACAGTGTATTGTATAAGCGTAAAGTTTTTAATAATTGTATAAGTATAAATTAAGATTGGAAGGTATACGTTCGTCTAATATATATAAATCAGGTTTTAGAATCTAACATCAATAATAATAAGGCGTAAAAATATATCGAGACTTAAAAAGTAGGTAATTAGAGCGTAATTAAATATAAATATTAACAATTTTTGTAAAAAATAAGTTAAAAAATCAAGCAATCTTTACATATTTTAGTTCTTTTATTTAATGGAATTTATTAATATCGGGAACTATTTCTTGCTTTTAACTTGAGTTGTTTACAAGAGAGATAATTTGATAATAAATTAAAACTAGGGAATGTAGGATATGAAAATATATATATCATATTATGTAACTTAATAAACAACATGTAAATAAATTCTTTAAAAATCAAAGTTTCATTATTATGGTAATTGCAAATATAGTAAATATTATTCCATATAAAATCATGAAATTAGATGAGAATATAGTGAAAATATTCAATTCACTATTCTCATGATAATTCAATTTGTATTGGATAGAATATTAAATATCTACTCTGTATAAATGATTAGATTAAATTAAGTTAGTTTTATTTAGAAATATTTGTATTTTGTACTGACATAAAAAAAATTCCAGAATGAAATTTAATTTTATGGTACAACGTTATACAAATATATTTAAGAAATTAATATACTTATAAATTTTTTATTATTAATATATCATTTTTATAAATTTTCTAAGTGACTTTTTGTATATGTTTAGCAATCTTACATGCAAATTTAACCTGTTTTAAAATATTGCATCGTTCCATTCCCCCATTTCAAGTTTGTATATTATTTTATCCATATTTTAGTTCTCGAGGCAAGAGAAATGCTCTAAAGCTTAAAGTCGATCACTACGATTCAATCTTTGTATATCATCTTTCTTCTTCAGCAGCGTCTAAATCGCACAAACACATCCACAATTTTAGCATATGTCAATACTTTTACTATTAAATCACAATTTCTGGCGAATCTTCCTTTTGATCTCAGTAGATATAAATTAATTCAATGTTATAACACATTCATCTAAACATCTACGTTAGTTAATTCATACACAAGTTTTGCAATCATATACCAGAATCATCTGGACCATTTTTTATTTGGTAAAAAGCTTAAAATTTAATAAATTTACACATTTTAAAGCAAAATTAAAGCGTTAGTTTTTATAAAAGTTGATCGTCTCTTAACTCTTAATCCTCTTTCTAAAAGAAGAGGCCGGATGCAGAGGCAATTAAGGCACCAGTCTACGGCTCTAGGGGGTCGAATTCGGGCGGTTGATAAACCCCAAGTATTTTTGGGAATGATCTGCCCCGGATATGTTGTGCAACGTCCCTCATTACCCGGCCATTCCCGTTATGAGCTTGGTAGAACCCACGATGAACCCGATAAAGGCCCTTTTAGTGCCCACAAGGCGGAAAGAGTATCAAAAGAAAGAAAATTTAAACAAGAAAAATTGCGACAAAATATATTTGCAAAGCTAATATATTAAATCTCTAAAATTATAATATTTTTTCTTGTAAATAAATATATTATGGGTTACGGAATCATATACCATTATTGAATACTTATAATAAAATTGATGTAAAATTTAGGTTTGGTTCAATTAACATTCTTAATCTGCAATTTTGAATCAATCATAACAAAGGACGATGTTACATTAATCAAGCGATATATTCCCTAGTGATAGGAATGCCAACTGACACTTGATTGATCGCATGCAATCTCTAACTGAAGGATCAGGAAACTAACCTAGACTAACATGAAAATTCATTAGAGTAATATAAAATTATTTAAAAGGTATTTTATATTTATCATGAAAAGTAAGACGTACGAATGTAAAGTGAAAGGTGAAGCTTTTTGATAGATTAGAAAAATCAAATTCGTTGATTTAAATCTATATACTTGGCTTTATAATATAAGTAGCCTATATATACGTTATATAAAATTTAAGATTTAAAGTTTAATATTAATGAAGACTTTATTCGTTATTAAATCGAGAAGTTTAATTGAGATGATATTGGTGATTGGACTGCAATTTGAAAAAGATTGTAAACCTATAAATTCTCACTGTCGTCAGTCCGTCTGTCTGTCTTTTCTTAATCTAGAAAATGGAGTTATATAGATAAAATTTGAGAAAGATATGAAAAGCTTAGGGACAGAAGATATCGATTAATTATATAAGAACTTCCCATACAAATAAGAAGTCACGTTATTTCAATTCAAAATGCTTCCCCTGAAAGCGGTTAGATGACCAGTACAACTATTCTAACAGGAAAAGTATGATATATAGGGGCAAGACACTACTAATTTGAGGTGGGGACCATATATTTTAAATTGAATAAATTAAATTTATGATTAAAAATTATTGTGAAATCATCACAATAAGTTTTGCTCGTTATCAATTAATTTAATGCTGATTTAATAATCTTCCTGCTATATTTGATTTATACAGTAGGTTCTCGATTTAACACTAATGGGGGGAGATGTCCAAAAGTTTGCTAAATCGGATATGTTTTAAAAATATAAGTATATTGTTAATAAATTTATACTGTGATGTGTGAGTTAAAATGTTATTGTAATGTACAGTACTCATCGACCCAACCTTTTAGCGTGCTCTGCGAATTAAAAGCAGATTCAAAATTTTTTCCGTTAAATCGAGTGTCTACTGTATATTGGAAAACATTAGTCTGTATGACTTGCAAACATTCTTTGTAAATTTATTTACTTTCGCTTTGGATAAGAATTTCATCAAAAATGAATTTTTTTCCGGCTACAAATTCCAAGAGTAGAAAATAATAAATTACATTTTCGATATAATATTAAACATTTCAATAAGGTTAAAAATATTTTAAAATTAAAAAAAATACATTGTTATATATAGTAATTTCATTTAATAGATTCATTTTAATTGACAAGTAACCATTAATGAAGTTTTCTAATAATGTTATGAAGGTTGATGTATGATCTTGACTTTCCCAGCTGTTATGTTTAAAAGAGAGGAAAGTATGGCGATTGGTCAAAAATGACCCTCAAGACCTTTAATTTTTGGACTTGGGAACCTTGAAACGTCGAGAAATGCAAAACATTTGGCGTTTTTTCTGTATATATGGATGTTAGTGTGTGGGGGGGCACGATTTTGTTTACCCACTTTGAAACTTAATAACTCCTGCGCCCTTTGTCGAAAATTTCTGAAATTTTGTAGGGAGGTTTGTGTATTAGGGACATTTTGGTGTTTAAAGATCAAGAGGTGGGGAGGTAGAGGGGGGTCGTGTGTCATATCTCGAGTGGGGACGGACTTAATGAAGACTTTATTCGTTAATAACATTTACAATTTTTTTTTTTATAAAACTTATCTCTGCTTCAAAGTCAAGCTTTTTGCGATTTTATAATGATTAATAATATAAAAAGTTTGTAAAATAAATTCTCATAACATATGACACCACACACAATTTTAAGTTTTTTCCAGGAAAGTTATGCAACTCGTTGCTAGATTTTTTTTTAAAAGAAAATTTACTTTTCTACTTCTAATTTATACTTTAGAAATCTGATAAAACATTTTAGAAGATATATTATTTAGAAAAAAATGTATTATACTTAAAAGGAAGATTTTCATTTCAATGAGGGGAGTTAAATATTGTTACATAAAATAATAAAATAATATTACATAAAGGAGTGCCTAAATCCCTAAATCCATAACATTTAATATATTTTATTAATATTAAAATTTTAAAAAATCCTTATGTTTAATAGCACTTTATGATAAGATAGTATTTAATTTAATTAAATAAGCGTGTTATACAATGGTATTTAAAATTAATTATTAGCTCAAAGTATAGCAAAATGATGCTTTAATTGATTATAATTTTGCTAATTAATTATCTAATGAAATTAATATTATTATTTATTGAAAATTCTATTGTATTAGAAGACTTTAAAGTGTTACTTTACTATATAATGCAGTGATATAGGTTGATATATATATTAGAAAATAAAATATTTATAAGTAAAGTTATAATAAATATTGAAAATTAATGAATTTAAATCAATGTCTTATAAATTAATACAACAATTTTTAAATGTTTAAATTGGAAATTGACTGTTAGGTCTCATTGATAGAGCTTGAAATGTTGAGTTTATATAAGATTTATGGTAAATTTATTAGAAATACTTCATTTTTCATAAGTTATAGTTGTTTAATTTATAAATATAAGAGCATTATTCAATTATAGAAACATTTTAAAGGAATTTTCAAATTAAAAACAAATTTCCCAAGTGAATTATGTTTCAAATATTACTCCATTGTTAATAAGTTCAATGTACGAACCATCTGGAATTGAAAAAAAATATATAGGTCTGTTCGATTGGTTGGAATAGAGCACATTTTGACGTAAATTTGACGTCATTCTTTAGAATTTTTCATTGTAAAACTAACGTAATGACGTTAAATTTAAAAACGTGCGCTATCCCGACCAATGGAACAGACTTTATTTGACTAAGAATAATTGAACGTATGTTCCGAAAACTTTTAGAGAGATTTAAACTCTTTATTATCACTCAGATGGGTTACTTTCTACAGTGAATTGCACATCAAATGCAAGAAACATCAATTGACTTTCTAAAATCTTTTTTTAAAATTTCTTTTAAAAAGTATAAAACGAAACGAAATCAAAATTTTTCGATTTATCTCGGTTTAAAAATATCAAGATCAAAGAAATAACAGTAATATGGGGAAAAAGAACAAAGAAATCATAACGTGATGTCCAGGAAAGCAATAATGTTCCAGGTTCACTTTTCATGCAATCAAGAAATTAAGAAGCGTGAAATTGCAAAAAAAAAGAAGAGAAAGAGAATCTTTGATGTAGTCAGAGCGGAATTTTTTCATTTCTATCAAAGAGCCGTTTATTAATAGAAGAACAAACGTCATGTTTAATGAAAAGCAGTTTATGAAACTGAAAAAAAGAAGAGTCAGGAGAGGTAAGAGCACGGCAGAACGTTACACTTCATTATTTTAAAACCGTTATTTCAAGTATCGTTTTGCTTTGTTGGTCGGGTAGCAATCCTGATAAACGATTACCGAAGATGAATGGGAGGAGATGGTGGCCCGCCCACCTTCTGTACTATGGTCCGCAACACGGTCCACTTCTGGAGTGAAGCAGGTAATTTATACTTGCAGTATACAGTAGGAAGGGCTGTTTAGTAGTATGGCAGAGTCGATGGTTGTTTGGACGAAAACTCGTTGTATTTTCAATCTCTGATGTCTCTCCAATGTACGAGAATGTTCGTGATAAGAATGGAAAAGTGCGATAGAAAGAAGAATGAAAGGCACCACAATAGAGAGAATGTTAGGTCACCCCTAGTCCGAAAAAGTCGATAGTATAAAATGGTAGAATTGAAGAAGACGATTGGGGTGTAAAAAGAAGAAAAAAGAAGAATTGGATGGAGGTCATTACATTAAACTGGCAAGTGATAGAGCAAAAGGACATAAGATGTGTCTTTTTAGATTTCGTGCTTTGATTTTAATTCTTTCCTTACAACTGTTTTGTCTTTTATTGGACAACTTTTCTATTGTTACAAATAGTTATCGATTTCTGCTCTCTTCTCGTAATAAATACAATTTCTGATCGAAGAAAAAAATATATATGGGCTTATATAAAAAAAAAAAAGAGTCAATCTCCTCTCCACGCTGTTGCTTTTACGTACACATTTTTGTCTCGTTATCTCGTTTCATCTTTAAGCTCTTCATCCGCAATGGTTTAAATTTTAAGAGTTGTAGATAATCGCAATTTAAGTAAAATACGATTTAATATTCTTCCAACGTTACCGTAAAAACTCTTTTGCATTTCGATCCCATAGACTGATTAGATGAAAATAGTCTACTTTCTCACGCGCTAGCGAAACTGCAAAGCTCACTGGCAATGGATGCTAAATTGCTATTTATACTTTGAATCGCAGTATTTAAAAGATATTTACATATGGTTGTAAAGCGGTATTCACATCGCCATGCAAACGACTACAACTTCTCTTACATCCTGTCTCAACATCACTTACATTAGGATGCACGATCACTAAAACCATATGAAAAGACCATTTTTCTTACGCCTTTCGACTTATAGCTTTTTTTTATTCTCATTTTTTTCTCTTTTCTTTTGTATTCTCCACTATTTTACTTATTATTTATTGTGACAGAGGAAATATATAGAAAATAATTAAATTTCGCCTCTTTTTTCTCTATAATTATTGGAATTTTTTATGTTCTTGCGTGTTTGACTTAAAGTACCATTTTTGCTTCATATTTTTATTTTTATTTATAACAATTTATAGTTTTTTCCCATACTTTTCGTATTATAATTTATTGAATTTTTCATTTTTACTTTATATTTTGCAATTTAAAAATAAAATAAATTTATGTTAGTTTCGTATGCTTCTGCTCTTTTTGCTTTCAGATTATTTTAAAATTTTGTTTTTTGAAAATTTCCAATGGTTCTATTTATATTTTTATTTAAAATTTAACCGAAGGTGCAGGTGAAAATTTCTATTTAACTTGATGTTTTCACTTCACGTACTCAAAAGTTTGCATTTTTCTTTCAAGTTCTTTGAAATTTGACATTTTAACTTCTTTACTTTCACAATAAAAAAAATTACATTTTTTTTCCTTCGAATTTCTTTTAAATTTTGCTCCTTTTTTATATTTCTTATCTTCGATCCATGTTTCATTTCGGAACGCAACGTGATTTTGATTCTTTTTTCTGTTCTGCCCGATAACAATTTAGGTTCAAAACTTGTCCAAAGATTCCTTTAATACTCCTCTTTGAAAGTATCTAACTGTCAGGCTTTGATTTCTTCTCCTTTTTTGGATTTATTTGTAAGAAAATCGTGTAATAAATAAGTTATAACGAAGTTTCTTACGACACATTACAACAAAAGTAAATGGAAGCGTAAAAGGCAAAAATTTTCAAGAGAAAAGTTTCAGGGGGGTAGAAAAATAAAAAATAATTTATAATTCTTAGCTGCCACACTTCTCTTTCTCCATTCTTATTTATAAAGGACTTCGAAAGTATAACTGACATATTTAAAAATGGATGTAAATATTGACTGAAGCGTGTATTTAGACAAGAGTCGCAGACGTGACTGACGTGTTTAGGAAAGGAAAACAAGGGGGAAAAAACGACAGGCCAGGCTATATATTTAAAAGAGAATACAAATAAAATCCGTATCGAACTGGATGAAGTAAAAGAATGAATTAAAATTAACCTCGAATTCTCAATTAGCTTGAAAGATGACCTTTTAAATTGAAGATAAAGCATTACTTTACATTCGTTTACTTTCGAATTTTCTGCGATTTAACTTCGAATTTATTCGAAAATTTACATTTTTTATCTGTTAAATTCTTTAATAATAATTAATTGTTATTGTAAGAAGCATTACTGACCTAAATTCGTCTGCGAACAGTTAAAAATGTTTCATTTATGTTAACGTTTTGTCTTTTGTATTTTGATTTAAAATTTATACATACATTTTTTTTTCTTTAAATTAAGAAATTTTAAATCAGAACATCAAAAGAAATTGCAAATAGCAATTTCTGTAAGAAACGAAATTTGTGATTTAGTAGTTTTTGAATTAATGAAAAAAACATGACTTGAGATTTTAGTTTTTAAAAAATCAGGTAAAAACAAGTGAATTTAAAGGAATTTTTTTCTAGGATTCTTTTGAGGAACAAATAGCGAGGAAAAAGAGGAAGTAAGGAAAAATAACAGCGAGGAAAAACAGCATTTAAAGAGCAGCGGTAGCGATTTTTTCCCCTCTTCTTCTTCTTCTTCTTCTTCCCTTTCAGTTTGCTTCAATAAATAACTTTATCTGCAGACCGCAGAATCAATCATCGCCATCTTAAGCACAAAAATAAGCTGTTGAGAGATACACTATCTAGAATTAAATGATGTTTGGTCTTTTATTCTTGATTCAGCATATCTGCCATCACGTGGTGTATGCAATATGGCGTAACGTTTAGGTCACCTGATCGTAAAGAGTTTTTTTTTCCTTTGATTTAAGTACTTTTTAAACGTAATTTATTAATTAATTAAGCGGTTATAATAAGCGACATAGCTTTATATATTAAGATAAAGTTTTTATGCTAATAAATTTTTCGAATATATCATTATTCTGTCACATGATGTAACAGGAACGTGATCATTTTGGGGAATTAGATCAGGTGATACAGTAACGATCCATTTTATTCTGACTCAAGTAACGATTTTATGCTACAAGGATTGAATTACCCTAATAAAATAACTTGCTATTTCGTTGAAATCAAATGATTTTTAATAAATTCATTTGAAATTATAGGGTATTTCACCCTCTGATTCATATTGTTGCTCACTATATGACTATATTTGTTAGTGAATTTCATGAGAAGCCAGCAATTCAGGTTTAAATATACATAATTAACCTTACAATGTATAAAATGCTTGTAAAATTGTCATTTTATAGTAAAAATGTTCTCACTTCTGTATAAAATCGTCATTCATGGAAGCGTAGGATTTATGACATACATAAGGGGAATATGACTAGTTACCTGATTTTTATTCATGTGACTATTTCAGATGAATATTTTTTAGTTATTTGGTGATAGATAATATATATTTATAACTAGTTCATCCAATTTGTATCCATCTCTCATTAAGAAGATCAAAAACGCGACATCAAAGATGACCAAACTTATCCTCTATACTTTGTCTAGCCGACACGAGAAGACCAAGAGAAAGGAGATTTACTTATCCAACCTCTTTTAAAGTAGATTTTTCATTTCATCCTTTCCCTTTTATTGATAATATTTCCGAATAATGGTAACGTAATCGATAAATATTCATGAAGCCGCTTTGTGGACAGAGAAAGGATAATTAATTCTTTGATATGTAAGCCACTTTAATTGTTCTACTTGAATTTTAAATTTTTGCATCTCTCGTCGATCACGTGGACGCCCAAACACGGCACCGTCACGTGACGTGCATCCCGTCTCCAGGAACGAGTAAGAAAGGAGGAGAAAGGAAAAAAAAAATGCAATTTGTGAAATGAAACCACGTGACGTTTACGTATTCTGTAGCAAAACACGCCAACAAATCAGGATATATATTTTTTTTAATTTAAGGGAAAAAAAATAACAGTGATTAAATAAATATTTAAAATACAGATCACATGACAAACGAGTGAGAAAAATAAAAAGTTTCGGGAATAATCGTGCTTAGCAGTCACGTGACGCGACGATAGAGAAAAGTCGTGTCATGAGCCATAGCAGCAAAACAAATCTAAAAAACAGAAAAAAACGAGGAAAAATCCGAGAAAATTGTGTTTATCACGTGACGTAGAATAATGGAACAAACAATATTTTCCAAATTAATCACGTGATGTAAACAGTGGCGGATAAAAACAATTTCCGAAATGGATCACGTGATGCGTGCAGAGATAGGAAAAACTGCCGCTTGATACGTAATTTATCATTAAAATTTGATGAATATTATTATTTATATCGACAATCGTTTGTTTATTTTTAATATATATATATATACAAAACCGATTCCGATAAATTAAAACAATTCTTTTATGTTGTTTACAGTGGTAACATTGGATAAAGTTTTTAATTAGGAAATAAAAACCTTTGCACAGATTTTGAATTTTTGATGGGTTAGTGAAATGATAAAACGTAATTTCTATCATAATATATAATAATGAGTACACGTGAGATAAAATGAAATTAAAGTTTAAGTATGAATGGAGTGAACTCATTTGCTAACTATCACATGCTGTGATCTAATAGTACGTGTAGTATTATCTTCATTCTTCTTCTAGAAAATAATCGATTTTGATTAAAATTCTCCAAAAATTATGACGACTTTTTATGATTAAATCGCTTATAAACTGTATCTTTTAACTATAATTTGTATAACAATTTTATTTAAATAAATGAATATTATTATAACAATTAATGTTGTGTAATTCGAGAATTTTCATATGGAATAACTTATTAAATTTACTGACTGTTTTAATAGCATTTTCTTGTCATAAAATTTTTAATATCATAAATTTTTACGTAAAATATTTTTAGAAAATAAGTTAAATAACGCTTTTGCCTTCATTAATATGCTGTAAATTACACACTAAAGTAGTCAATACCATAGATTACATGTTGAGTTTACTGGATACGCCAGTTATATTTTACTTTATTATTAATTTTATGCAGTTTTAAGCTTTTTCCTTTTTATATTTATGACTTTAAAGTTATTTTCAATTTATTATTATTGTTATTATTCAGTTCTAGCTCTTAAATTTGCAGGCATTTAGTTTCATACTGTATATATTCTACACAGAACCGATTATTTCTATTTTAAACACTCCATCCTAAAAGTTTTTTTTTACTCATCCCTATTCTACATTTTAGAAGCTAGCTGATATTACTTTCGAAAATGTAAATTATAAATTATTAATCATTGGACCTATAGATTTACAAAATAACTTAACGCAAAAAGAATAGAGAAGTTTTAAAAATATGAGATATTGTTATATAAATATATATTGATATTGATTCAATGTATAGAAATGAATGCAAACTATCTTTATAGTTGGGCATGTGAAGTTATTTGGTATTCGTACAGTACATATTAATGCCTTAAAATCAGGGCTACATTTAGATTTTTGTCCCTAACAAGCTCTTTCCCTCCACTAAGTACATATAAAAATGTGAGACCCTAAGCTATAGATTCATAACGCGAGGCCCTACGCTGTAGCTTGTTCAACTTATTTACAAATTCGGCTCTGATCCTCCCAATATCTAAACAGTAAATAGGTTTTAAGCGAAAAATGACAAGTATTCATAAACATTTATTAGTANTTTTATCGAATATTTTAGCATATTTAATTTGTTTTAATTTAATATATTTTTTTCTATTTTGTAGATTAAACTTTAAGATATCAATATAATAAAGGCGAAGAAAACAATTAAGTTTTGCACGAGAAATATTTAAGAAAAAAATCATCTTAATAACCCAATTAATTCAGGGGTTGGACGGAGCTTTGATTCACTAGGGATACGGAAGTCACGTGACCGAAAGTATGCCAATTATTTTTTAATTAGAAGAAACACCGATAAACGCTTCCTCCCTATTTCCTTTTTTTAAGGCACAAGTTAGTCGCTAGGATGTTACGTAATCAGGACTGATTTAAAGTCAATAAACCCCCAAATGGACATTCCAGCATCCATCTATGCTACTAGAGTAACAATTCCTGTCCAGAGACGGCACGATTCCGGCTAACAATTTAATTTCCTGACAAAGGATATGAAATTTGTGACGTCATCGCTTCCCCTGATACGTCACATTACTTCCCTCCTGTAATCCAAAGTTTGTCAATAGAAGGAACGACGATAAAGATTTCTCACGCCGTTTCAAATATGTTAAGCGTTTTAAATTAAAATATCACTAAAATAATTAGCATAAATTTTAATAATTTGTTTATTTTATGGCTTCTTAACTAAGTAAATTCTGTATACATATGTATAAAAAACATAGAAATGATCTTTTGTATAATAAGAAAATTCTACAAACTGTTTGTCTACGTGATATGTTAGAAGACACAAGAGACAAATAACACAAACGGTGATGGTAGATCAGATAAACAGGTTTTGGGTAAAGAAATGAACAAGCAACTGACGGACAACCAAAATAAAGAAGATAGCGGTGTCAGAAGGACAGGCTGCAGATAAGACAGGCATTTCACTAGAAAGCCAGATAAATGAGACAAATGAAGGACAAAAGCTATGTAACACAAACTTTTCTGCCGGTGGAAACTTGTTTGAAGCGGAAATTTCAATCTATCACGAAATTTTACTCAAATTTCTATTTATATTTACACTCAATTGTTTCTAATTTTCAAATAATAACTTTAAAAAAAATCAAGAAAAAATTTATAAATTATTTTTCGCATTAATATTCCATTTAAACCACATTTTATACACACATAAAATCTGTTTTTGTGCATGTTTTCGAATATAATCAAATTTAATGTATGGAAATTTTACTGCAAATGCAAAGAATCGCCAAACCTTCTACAAATAGAAGATTGGGACGGAATCTAAATTCATACTAAAATAAAGTAAATTTGTAGTTTTGATATAAAGGTTACAGAAAAAACTTTAATATCCACTTATATATACATTATTTTTATATTTATTTCAAGCATTTCATCAAAGAATAACAAGGAGGGAAAAAAAGAGAAACAATTCTTTATTGATCCAATTTCATTTTAGAAATATCAATTGTAGAAAATATTCTACAGATTTATTTCGTTCGGATGAAACACCACGTATTAAATAACACGTAAGTTATTTTATAAAGTTGTAGATAGACAAACAAACTAGTTCCTGTAAAGGGTCTGTCAGAGGTGTTGACGGAACGTGATATCTTTATAGCTTCATCTTTTAACTCCTCCCCACTTGCCATGTTCATGTTTAATAGTATTTGATGAGGCTTTATGTGTAAAGCTATCGAATGGACGATTCGTTGGTCAACTACGCCTTTGTCTTGTGATGTTTATGATATGAAAAGGAGAAAAGCTGAGATTGATGTGGACAAATGCATTCGTGTGTAGTGGAAATTGCGATAGAGAATTGAATTTACTAAAGATATTTCCATCCAGATTATATTTCATTTCATTTTTAAACACTTTTGTCATTAGTTTCTTTTGTTTACAGTTCGTTTAATTATTATCTGTTCATATTCAGAAAAATAAACATTTAAAAACAATTAGTTAGACTCATTTTATACAGATCGAGTTCATTTCTAGTAAAGAAGATAACAAATGTATTAAGATATACAGATTTTTGTAGTTTCAGAGTTCATATATTTTTATGTTATGCCCACATACCACGTGGACGTATTGGTTTAAGCTTGGCTTGTTTGATCTTCATGGTACACGAACTTGCCGGGCCATGTTACTCCATGCGCAAGATAAAACTATATAACAATAAAAATAAAATAGAAAAATCTGAATAAAATCAATAAAAGAAAAATCGTTAGAATAACCTCTACAAACAATAACAAGTGTAAATTTTATACATGTATGATATTTGGCAAATTTGTGCATTGTTGCACGTTCTAAAACGACATGATTTAAGGTAAAAAGTGTGTTTTCCAACATACAACTCTTATCTAAATTTTCTGTCTAGAAATTTATGTTCTTTACCGTAATCATAATTCTTTCGTTTTACAAATTTATTTTCTTCAGACTTACAAATTTCGTGTTTTCCCCCCTCTTTTCAAATCCTTATATGCTTGACTAGACAATGCTCACGAGTCTCATATTCTACTTCCTTTTCTCTTTGAACATATAAAACCCTTCAAAATTTCCATACTTCCTCATTCACATAATATTCTTTTTCTGCTTCACATGCCTTTCTTTCTTACGTGGCTGCCCCATCCGTGCAGAAAATTCCATATTTTCCTTTTTCTACCCTGATGGGAAAAGGAAAAGAAAAGAAACTTTACGGTTCACCTTTCCTATTTTTTCTTTCTTTCTTTCTTTTACAGGATTGAAATAGAATGGAGTATAATATGAAACTAATGATCCACACATTATTCTCCATTTTCCAAAATTCTTCTCTTATTCTCGAAAATTTGTCTGAAACGAACATTGTTATTCAGTTCTAGAAGAAAACTCCATTACATCTCTTACTCTTGTTCTTTTAAAGGAGACAACTTACCTTCTAATGCACCTAGAGTAAAATACATTGGTAATATTATGCGCATTATATGCCATATAAAAATTTAATGCATAAAATGTATATGGTACTTAACCGTTTATATCATCTACTACAGAAGTTTATGGATAGTAATAAATTTCTATAGATGCTACGTAAACATATATAAAATTTAGGGGCTTACATAAATCTCTCAATATAATGAAATTTTTTCTATAACTTTCACAAATATAACAGTAAATAGCGGCATTCAAAAAATTATTCATTTAAAACTGTTTTCTGATAATAATAATACTAATAATAATAATTTTAATTATAAATAATTATATATACGCTGTTGATTCAATTTATTTATATAATAGATTATGGTTACACAACATAACTATATAATATAATCAAGGGAAAAGCTGCTGGGGGTGTCTTCTCGCCCCTAATGTTGGCCAATTCTGCTGAATAATTGGCAAAGTTATACCACCAAAAATGACATAATAATGTCTTTTTTCGGAATTAAAAAGGAGTATGAAGGATATGGGAAAATGGGGGAGGAGATCCAACTTTTTTGACTGACACTTTGTATGACCTACTGGTATCATTTGGCAAAATCAGCCTCCACATCCCCCAATAATAAATGTTTAAATGCGGCTCTGAATGTAACCTTTAACTGTTTGTAGTTGCAGATATAATTATAGTTGCGGTTACGTGGCTATATTATTTACATTAAATATCACATGTAAATATTCTACATGAATTAGTTGTATAGCAGGTTATACATGATTATACGCAAATATGCTTTATAGTTATATATAATCATAGTACTAAATATATTTATAAACATTACATAATTTTATATACATTCTTAAACTGAATGTTTATAAAATTTTTATATTCTACAACGCTAAAAAATAACTTAAAACTGTATCAATATACGATGTACTTTTTGTTATTCGTATATATTGGTTTATTAATATATTAAATGAATTAATTTTATTGCATTTAACTTTACATATGACTTATATTAAATGTTAGTATATAATTTAACAACAGGATGTTTGTAGATTCAGAAGCAGGACATTTAATTACGTGCATTCTGTATAATGATATACACTATAAAGAAAAAAATATATATAAACTATGATTATTTATATTGTTGTTTAGCATAAGAGCTGCAAGGAAAAAAAATATATTATATACTTAAATAAATTTTTGTATATATAAAACAATGAACTTTAACAGAGAATCAATTTTCAATTCTCAGATTAAGAGTATAATTTCCTGTAAAATTTCAATGTGTTCTTTTATATTCTAACAAAGATAAATTATATTACTTATTTATTAAAAAGAAAAACATTTATGTATAATGTAATAAAAAGAAGAAAAAATAAAAAATCTAATTAAAAAATTTTTAAAAAACTTCAATTTTTTCTACTAGAATGAATATATATAAAAATGAATTATATAAACGATTTATTACATAAATTTACTCTTATATTAGAGGATATTTTATTATAAATAAATTTGAAATTTTTAAATTAAAAATTTTATACTTAAAACAAATCTTAAATTAAAACGTTATAATGTAATAACGTGCAAACTTTGCTTATAAGATATAAGACATGTTTACATATGCAGCTTGTGAATATTTCCCTATACTTACTCGATCGATAAAGTATTTATAACACATTCATAAACATTTAAAGAATTATGTTCCAAAATTCCGAGATAAAGTTAATAATTTTAGACAATTCGTGATTGATGCTTTATTTCCTGGAAATTTTCGAACATAATCTATTATTTAGCAAACTTATATAAAATTTATAGTAAATAATTTTCGAACAAAGGCTTAAATTTTCGTGAATTTAAATAAATTCATGAATAAATTCATTTGATTTATTTATTTAGCCAAGCAATAAATTATATTGTTTTAAAGAAAAGTCAACCTTACTAAGTCGACAGCAATAAAGATGTTGACTGCTTATGATTAGATAATGAAGTCATGCGATGTTAAAGAGTACATGATTTGATTATGCTGTTGGAAGTTGATTTTCATTATAATAATCATTAATCTCTAAAAGTTTAAAAAAACTACTAAATTTTATCCTCAAAATTGTAATTTTCTTATTACATTACTTATCAAGATCTTCTCCAGGCATTCTACAAACATCCTTTATCAATAAACTCTATTTTATAGGATATCAAAATAATGTTATGCGTATATTGATAAATTTATAAATTTTATAAATTAATAATAATTTTCAAAGGAATTTCATATAAATTATTATAATTAATATCCTTGTTATGAATAGTTATGAAATTTTCATCCTCTATTTGAATAAAATGATATCTTATGAATGTTTAAATTACTTTATTGTTATATTTAAGTTCATAAATATTTAAGATGTTTAATTTAAATTTATATCAAATATAATTTAAGTAAATTATCAAAATATAATCGATAGTGATACAAAATTAATCTACGTATCTTTGATAATGGAAAATAACAAGGTGATCATAGAGCGGATGTTCAATGTTCTATGTAGAAAGAACTATTGGACAAATTACAACCAAATTTTACTTAAAAATTCAGCTACTAAGGCAAAATTTGCGCTGCCAACTCCTTAATGTAGACATTACGTATGTTTTCTAACGTATTTCGGGTATAAAGGGAATCGCAAAACGTTCTTCACAATTCTTCGACAGTTGAAGAGTTATGGTGCTTATCTTGCCTAATCGTACCTTATTCTTCTATCAACGAAATAACAATGACAATTCGCACTTAAGGAATTTCGGACGTTTTGCGATTCCTTTTATACCCTACAAAACATACGAAGTAATCACATTAAGGAGATAGCAGCACCAAATTTTGCCTAGCGGCTAAATTTTAAAGTAAAATTTTTTCCCGAAAATCAAAACCGCATACTCATAAAAGTATATATACCAGATTTGGTTGAGATTTGCTCAATAGTTCCTTCTTCAGAGAGCTCTGAACAGATATGATTACCCTATATATTTAA
The DNA here is from genome assembly GCF_000671375.1 of Centruroides sculpturatus. NCBI lineage: Eukaryota > Metazoa > Arthropoda > Arachnida > Scorpiones > Buthidae > Centruroides > Centruroides sculpturatus. Next base: position 79,666 of record NW_019384669.1, on the reverse strand, counting down.
TGGAATATATAGGATATATGTCAAATAAAAAATAATATTTTTAATATTAAATTTAATTTAAATCTGTCAATAGTAATTAGCCTTTTAAATTATATATTTTAACGTCATGTTTATGGATTTATTTTCAAGAATTAATGATTTCTATAGATGAAAATGATAGATAAATATTTTTGTAAGTATACTNCATAAATATTTAAGATGTTTAATTTAAATTTATATCAAATATAATTTAAGTAAATTATCAAAATATAATCGATAGTGATACAAAATTAATCTACGTATCTTTGATAATGGAAAATAACAAGGTGATCATAGAGCGGATGTTCAATGTTCTATGTAGAAAGAACTATTGGACAAATTACAACCAAATTTTACTTAAAAATTCAGCTACTAAGGCAAAATTTGCGCTGCCAACTCCTTAATGTAGACATTACGTATGTTTTCTAACGTATTTCGGGTATAAAGGGAATCGCAAAACGTTCTTCACAATTCTTCGACAGTTGAAGAGTTATGGTGCTTATCTTGCCTAATCGTACCTTATTCTTCTATCAACGAAATAACAATGACAATTCGCACTTAAGGAATTTCGGACGTTTTGCGATTCCTTTTATACCCTACAAAACATACGAAGTAATCACATTAAGGAGATAGCAGCACCAAATTTTGCCTAGCGGCTAAATTTTAAAGTAAAATTTTTTCCCGAAAATCAAAACCGCATACTCATAAAAGTATATATACCAGATTTGGTTGAGATTTGCTCAATAGTTCCTTCTTCAGAGAGCTCTGAACAGATATGATTACCCTATATATTTAATGGAATATATAGGATATATGTCAAATAAAAAATAATATTTTTAATATTAAATTTAATTTAAATCTGTCAATAGTAATTATCCTGTAAAATTATATATGCATATATTTTATTTCAATTAAAAAAAATATATATAATTCTTCTGATAAAAGTAATTTTAAAACATGCTTCAATAAATCAAAATAGTTCATTACGATCTATAAAGATAAAAATGACGGCCTTCCAGTTAATTTTAGGATTTAATATTAATTTTATAAATTTTTTAATTTAAAAAAATAATAAATCACGCTTTAAATAAAGAAAATTACATTAATATATTTTTTTAAAGTTGTTGTTATGACCTTTTTCCCCCCTCTCCAAAACTCTCCCTAGTCTAAAACTAAAAATTAAATTAACTGAACTAGTTATAATTTACTATTTATTAAAAAATTCTAGAAAAATAAACAGAATAAAAAGAAAGATAAATAATATTCATTATTCTTCATTTTTTAAAAGCATAATTATTCCTAATTATTTCACAAAAATATCCATGTTGTATTTTCTTACTAATTACGTTGTTAATGAAACTATTTCCAGAGTTATCCATCATTGTTTCTTAATCAATAAAAAAGTAATTTTCTACTTTACTGTCTCAGAAACTTAACCGAAACAAGAAGAAAAAAAGCACCTTGATAATAATGACTTGCTTTAAATATTAAAATAAAAAGTGTATAGGGATTTTAAATATAATAAAGACATCTCGAGAGTATAGATAACAAAAAGAGCAAGAATAAAGTAAATGTATTAAAATACTATAGTGGTAATATACTAAAATTACCCGATAATTATGACTTATTATCACAATAAACTAATTATATTTAACAAGATAAATTTGGCATGCTCCAACAAATGGGTTATTATCAAACTGAACCAAATGTTCTCCTTCCTCATATTCCTGTATATTGAATTTATTATCACTGAGCTACATGCTTTGTATGTATATACACTATGAAAGTTTCATTAAGAAATTACATTTTTTTACAGCTTAACTTTTCTCTTTTTAATTAATTTATTTATAATTTTCCATTGATTAACAATGGCAAGATGAATTCTCTTCTATAAGATGTTATCATGATCGTAAATAATTTAAAGCACTTAAATTATATTAATTAATATATTTTAAAACGTAATTAAAACATAATAATATTAAAATATTTTTATTATAATTTTTGGAAAGATTTTCATTTAAAAAAATTATAAAATTATCAATAAATTGTAAAAATTCGAATTAAAATTTTACACATTTCGGAGATATTTATTAATATATACATTTTAAAAATAATTAAGTGTATCACGTGTATAATTCACTATACATGATGTTATGCTCTATACAGTATACATTTTTTAATATTTTTAAAATTATATCTGATTATATAATTACAAAATTTAAAATATTGAAGTGTTTAAGATTCATAATCATATTTGAGTAATTAAATCATGTACAGTGCAGTACCTGATCATGTTTCATTCCCAACTCTAGAACATTTTCAACGTTCAGACTGTATTTATCTACAATTCCAGATAATCTGACCACGTTCCAGAATATCTACTCCCGTTTCAGAACATTTGTCACACTAAACTTGTGCTGAATGCAAGTTTGGATTATCCAGCCATCTTTCAGAGATTTAGATAGTAAGACGGTTTTTCATCAAGGTGAAACTCTATCAGATTTTATAATATCAGGGTACATTCTAGAGATAAATCTATATTTATAGAAATACATATTAATGTATATTTAAATGAATAAAATAATTTATAGGCTATAATCGCATTAAATCTTTTTCATTTTTAGCACTTTGTAGAATACAGAATACGGGTTATTTAGGGGAAAAATCATGTTTTCTTATCTATTATCTAAGCTAAACGTATTTAAATAACCCAATAAAAGTTTTAACATTATGAAAATCAATTATAGAAACAATGAAGTTATTTATATTAACATTGAAATAAAAATCTTTAACCTTTCGAGTTCTCGATTAAAATTAACGGATAAGTCACCTCATTATATTCAAAATTATCATTAAAAAGTGTTTTGGTGAATTATCTTAATTGTATCCTCAAAAGTCTGCAACTATTTATTTTAATGGATGCCGTTAAGAAACTAATTTGATCCCATTTGAAAATTCCTTTGAATGATATAAAACGGCGAGAAAAAAAATTAATTACTGAAACTGCTATTTTATTATTAAATTATTATAAATTAACATTAATTTCGTTGATTCTGATATTTTCCATTATTATTATTATTATTAGCATACAATCGAACGGCGAGGTTACATGCATCTAAAATTCAAATAAAATTAATATTAAAGTCTCAACTTGATTAACATCTCCATTCAAAAATGTATTATAACAAACGAACCATCATATATTTTTACTGCATTAACTCACAACTAAGAGCTGTATTTGAGTATTTAATAATAATATTTTCTCAACCGTAATAAACAAAATTATCTTTTACCATTTTTTAATTATTTTAAGTTTTAACTTTTATAATTAATTTAATTAAGGTAAGAATTTTTCTATGTAAAGCTTAAATATAAACAGAAACTGTTGTGTGACACTTGTATATAAGCTTCACTCAACGTGAATACAATAATGAACTGTGCCAATTCCAGCTTAAAAAATGGACAGAAAGAAGAATTTATTCAAGTCGACAGTAAACAATTCAATTGCAGTTTACAGATATGCACGAATAAACATTAAAACATATACAGCCATGTATTTCGGATGTGACATTCCTCTTCGTTTTCCTTTTACAACTGTTTCCTTCTACATGATACATTCTAAAAAATTTGTCTTAAAATTTACTTAGACCTTTATTAATCCAACCGTATCATCCACATACGAACACAATTAACGTTAAGCGATTGTAACACACTTCATAATCCATGACCGCATATTTAGTCCTCGATGTATGGTTATGGATTATAAAGTGTATTGCAATCTCTCAACTTTATTGTGTTCGTACGTGGATTGTACTGTTGGATTCATAAAATTATACATAAATTTTAAGGCAATTTTTTAGAATATTAATGTGTTGTGTACAGGAAACAATTGGAAAAAGAACTCACTAGTGGTCGAGTTTGAACACTGGTAGTTGATGGCAATTTCGTGCATGACCAACGGGCTTGTCACGTTTTGTCATATGTGTAACACCTAAATAAGGCCCAGATTCTCATAGAAAGTCTTCTCTGAAGGCTGATCGCCCACGTGTTTTGTTTCCTTATTCCACCACTCCAATTCTATTGGAAAAAGAGACCATGAGAGGTGAGCTATATCCGTTTTAATATTATTTACACAGCCACATTAGTTTTAATATTTATCCACGTATATCTGTAACTTGCAATTAAATTATTCACTGTCGACATGAATAAAGGCTTCTTCTCTGCTCATCTTTAAGATGGATTTAGAGCGGTTCATTATTGTGTTCTCGTCGGTACAAGTCGGTACACTGAAAGTTTCGAAATTTCTTCTTCATTTTTGAAAACTTTCAATCTACAATTACAGTATTTTCTTTATCATCATTATCATCACCAATAAATAAATAAATGAAATTTTTAAAAAATATAAAAATTTTCGAGGTAAAACCAAATATTTCATCAAGATTTTCATTTAAAAAAATTATAAAATTATCAATAAATTGTAAAAATTCGAATTAAAATTTTACACATTTCGGAGATATTTATTAATATATACATTTTAAAAATAATTAAGTGTATCACGTGTATAATTCACTATACATGATGTTATGCTCTATACAGTATACATTTTTTAATATTTTTAAAATTATATCTGATTATATAATTACAAAATTTAAAATATTGAAGTGTTTAAGATTCATAATCATATTTGAGTAATTAAATCATGTACAGTGCAGTACCTGATCATGTTTCATTCCCAACTCTAGAACATTTTCAACGTTCAGACTGTATTTATCTACAATTCCAGATAATCTGACCACGTTCCAGAATATCTACTCCCGTTTCAGAACATTTGTCACACTAAACTTGTGCTGAATGCAAGTTTGGATTATCCAGCCATCTTTCAGAGATTTAGATAGTAAGACGGTTTTTCATCAAGGTGAAACTCTATCAGATTTTATAATATCAGGGTACATTCTAGAGATAAATCTATATTTATAGAAATACATATTAATGTATATTTAAATGAATAAAATAATTTATAGGCTATAATCGCATTAAATCTTTTTCATTTTTAGCACTTTGTAGAATACAGAATACGGGTTATTTAGGGGAAAAATCATGTTTTCTTATCTATTATCTAAGCTAAACGTATTTAAATAACCCAATAAAAGTTTTAACATTATGAAAATCAATTATAGAAACAATGAAGTTATTTATATTAACATTGAAATAAAAATCTTTAACCTTTCGAGTTCTCGATTAAAATTAACGGATAAGTCACCTCATTATATTCAAAATTATCATTAAAAAGTGTTTTGGTGAATTATCTTAATTGTATCCTCAAAAGTCTGCAACTATTTATTTTAATGGATGCCGTTAAGAAACTAATTTGATCCCATTTGAAAATTCCTTTGAATGATATAAAACGGCGAGAAAAAAATTAATTACTGAAACTGCTATTTTATTATTAAATTATTATAAATTAACATTAATTTCGTTGATTCTGATATTTTCCATTATTATTATTATTATTAGCATACAATCGAACGGCNAGGTAACATTCCAATAGACAATATGCAAAGCTTTTTTTTCAGTTTACAGCAGTATTTATTACACAAAATTTAAGTAAAGCTTAACATGCCGATCTTGCCCCGATCTCCCCTATATTATTTATATGAATTTCTTTTCCCATTCTACATTTATGGTGACCGACATTCTGAGAATATCTATTTATAAGAACGGAAATATGAAAAATATTAGATTATCTCTTGAATTTAATCCAGTGAAAGATTATGTAATATGCACAGACGTGTATTGCGATTAAAATGCTGTGTTGCACTTTAATATGTATATTATATAGTGGTGCCTCGTATAACGTACTTAATCCGTTCCAGGTGCACGTTCTTTAAGTGAGAAGTCCGTTATACGAAACGCATTTTTCCATAGAAATACATGTTAAAGCATATAATTCGTTCCATAGCATAAAATAACCGTACTGTACCATAAAAAAATGAAAATGGAGCAGTCACCAATTATGCCAGGTAGTCAGATGTTGTGAGGAGGAGGTGGAGGAACACTTTCTTCACACATTCATACAGATACAGACTTTTTACACATTGCAGCAGGTCTCTTTTTATTGTTTTTTAATCGGAGTCAGATTCAGGAGAGGCTACCGGAGCTTGCAGGGTCAACTCCTCTTGTTCCATCCTTTGTTTTTTGGCAGCTGGCTTCTTGAAAAACATGTCCAAGGTGGTCTGTTTCTCTCTCTTCTTCAACACCTGTCGGAAATGACGGGCAAGGGTGTCATTGTAGAGATCATTGATCCTGTTGGCCTCAGCTCTGTTTGGATAATGAGTGTTGGTAAACTCCTGAACCTCTCCCCATTTGACAAGGAAGTTTTTGTCAACTTTCACTCCTTCTGATGATTTCTTGCTTTGTTTCAATTGAAATCACCTTTCGGTTTTTTTAGAAGCCATGATTTGCACAACACTTGAATAAATGTAAATACCCTGCACTGAGGTGATGAACATAGTAAACAAGGGATCAAAGCCAAATTCCAACGGAAGCTCTGTACTTCAGATATACTAATAATATATTCTAATTATACTAATATATTATAAAAATAGCAGATTGTCATTGGCAACGGCAAAAGAGTGGAAACATCATTCGCACTTGTTCACCTCACATAACAGCCGAACGGAAAGTCCGTTGTTCGCAGCGTCCGTTATTCGAGGCACCACTGTACTTGAAAATTATAAGAAGTAGAACCATTGTAGTCCAGCTATCTCTACGAGAAAATATAATCGAAAATTTAAGCATTAATACCTCGTAATTATAATTTTTATATAGCTAATTTTGCACTAGAAACTAAATTTTTAAAAATAAATTTTAAGTCATTAATTCAAACCGACTAGAAAATAATTTTGATAAGTTAACTGATGTGCTTACATTTTTAAAAGATATACACATCATAACACAATGTACAGTACATAGGTGCCCAAAATTTAAGTGAAGAACACAATTGCTGGCGGTGATAACTAGAAAAAAAATCACTTGGTGACGAGCCTGCCACGATGTTATAAGTACTGTATTGCAATTCGAGGTAGACATATTCTCTCTGCCTGAGTATTGTTAAGCACTTTTCATCCATTTTCCACTTGTGACAAACTGCTTTATGTATCTTTTCCACCAAAAACTTGCTTTTATTAGATGTCAAGTGATAGTTCTTGCCATATTTGTCCTCATTCATCTACAGTTCTCGCTATTCATGTCGAAATGGCGTCTGCCCTTAGCTTTTCGACACGTGTGTATGCGTAATATACGGGGTATATACTTTTTCAAAGTATGCACATACACAACTTTTTACAACCCATTGAAGTAGCAACAAGTTTAAAGACAGGAGATTCAATACCGAAATTTATCGTTTGATTGCTCATTATTATCGATAAATTTTTTTATTTATGCATATCACATTTTTCATATTTTAATATTTAATTAAACTGTATCAAACAATAAATATTATGTTCTCCATCTCAAATTTGTAGTGTCTTGCCAGTGTACGTCATACTTTTCCTGATAACAATAGTCATGCCGATCATCTATGTAACTCCATTCAGGGGGGATTTTTGAATTGAAATAATGTGACTTCCATTTATGGTGTCGACTTTCATATATCTAACATCGTTCTCAAAATTAAGGAGGAATTTATAGATCTACATTTTTTTCAAATTGCAGCCCAACTAGTCAAGCTATATTTTCCTATGGTAGATAGGCATGGAATCTGGCAACCAAAAAATCTAAGTAAGATGTTTTCATACCACTTATTTAAGTAAGATGCTAGAATATATATGGACAACAAATTTATTAACGAAGTACTACGGGAAGTCCAATTGCCCAGCTCCTAGATATAATTTTATAAATTTTGTCATTTCAGACTTTTACCTTTCTTCAACCCAACAGCCAGAAAAGACGGCCAAAAAAGTAGGAGAAGATAGTTCCTGGTACTATATTATTGACGAAGTTGAATTTCTTAAGCTCGACTAAAACAGAGATGACTTAGATACTCAAGTTATATATGATTTCTGTTAGTGTATACTATTTCTCTATTTGCAAAAGAAAACAATCTTTTGTAAATAAACGATGATGATGATGATGAATCTTTGATAAAGTTCTATTTCATCTTTACGAATTTTACATTTCTTCTATTTTCAGTGTAAGTATACTTTGATTTCCTTCATTCTTTATATTTATTTTAGAACTTTCACAATATATCCTGAAGCGAGTCGCCTTCTCCATAGACCCTGAAATAGAAACCTATATATAAAATCTTATATACAATTCTATTTTTTATATTATTTTTAGTAGCATTTTTATGCATGCTGTTCATTTAATAAGTTTCCGAAAAATATTTAACGTAAAAAATAATATTATATTAGAAAAAATATATTTTAAGGTTTTAACTCTGAATTAATAGTAAAAAAATGTAAAATTATATAATATTTAATAAAATAATTATAATTCTATCTATATCTGTGATCATAGAATTTACGTCACGACATGTTGACTTACATACGTTACGTAACGTTTCATTATTTTACATTACGTCCGACAAACGTAATTCTAAACTAGATAATGATAATGAGTTGAAAGTAAACAATGTTTCGTTCGATACAAGTACACAATACTTTATTCTTTAATATTATAAATTATCGTTACAAAAATGAATCTTCCCTGTTTTTATGGATTGCGTGTGTTTAATAATATGCATATCGATAGTTTAGAATATTATCTATCTATCTATATTACATATTATAGTTTATATCCCCATATTAATCATAATATAAAACTTCATGCATATGAAACGTTTCAAGATGAGAATTAGAAGGTTAAATGGTTTATAAGTGGTTATACAGTGTAACCATTTGACCATTTAATCTTTTGTATACTCACTAGAATATATATATATATATATATATATAATTTATAGTGTAGAATGTATATGTGCTTATATATATAAACAAGCTATTAAAATACTGTATACTATATTTTTGTTACCTTAAATTGTTACCTTGTTAAGTTAAATTTCAATTAAAATTATTATTTTTTTATTCACTTATTTTTGAAACAATTTTAATTTGAAATTTTTAAAATGTAATTTCATACACTTCCTGCTTTTGCTCTTCCGCAATCAATTTCATTTCATCAATTTTAAAAATCATTTTATTTAAATAAATTAATGTTTGTTTTTATAATTTAATCTTTATTAGTTATATGATTTTATTTTATTTCTAGTAAAATGACGTATTATATTTTCATAAATGTTAATTCCTAATAATTAGTGTCAGATAACTGTTAACAATTAATCTTTGTTCAAATTTTTCCATTATGTACTATGGCTTATGTCGTAATAGATACTTTTTCTATAATTTTAGAAAAGCGAATTTAGAAATTTATAATAAACAAGTTACACTTATTAGCAAACATTTCGTGAAGTTGAACAAAATTTAATTTGATACTTGCTAAAATTCGATATCTTCTTGAACTCCGCCTAATTGAAATAAGTGAAGAATCGATTGACTCATTAGCAGTATTAAGCTCCTTCCCAATATAAATCTCTTATAACAAATGTGAAATTAAACACGTTACAATCTCGAATCAATTCGCAATTTTGATAAAAAAAATAAAATTCAGTTCTGTAGAACCGAACCCAGTTACAAGAATCGAATGTCCTATTATAAGCTCCATCCCATTACTTCTAACAGAGGAGAGTCTTGGAATTTTATTTCCTTATAAAGGTAGCGTCTTCTTTGCCAATTTTGCCGGAGAGAAGATGAAAATCGTGGCATTCGAAGGTAAAATATGTGTTAATTCGAGACACTCTACCCCAAATTAACATTTAAAACTATTTTCTAGCTCACGGTATGCCATTGCTATTAAAGAAACAAAAAATAGCTTTTCTTATGTTTTCTACGGAGTACACGAAGCGATTTGACACATAGGGAACATTGGAGAGTTTAAATTAACTGCTGTGGGTAAGATTCCATACATTCCATACACAACGTCAAGTGAGGGATGGCAAAAGAGACCAAAGAAGAATGCGGGAAAGAATAGATATAACATAAGCACCTAATGGATTTTACTTCTACAATTTTATCTATTTTTATTTTATTTTTTCTTCTAGATAAAACATTAAGTCATATACGAGTATATATATATATATATATCAAAAATATTTTCCATTATCTAAAATATAGTTGAATGAAGAAGTTTTTCCTGTTGGTAGGTGCTCTTAAGTTTATTGCACTTGTGATACTTTTTTTGTAGTGGTCTGTAATGATCCTTTATCTCCTTTGGCAGTCTGAACCCTTCTAATCCTAGGGAATTATCACCTGAAGGTATGACACTGTTGGACAAAAATCGATTTGCTTTGGTCTAGATGGACAAGTTTTCAGCTTTCTTATTTTGTCAAGTTTAATTATCCTCTTTCTTTTTCTCTGCTTCTTTTAATCATTACTCCATCAAAAAATGAAAAAATGTAATTAGTTAAGTTACTCTTCATGTTTGTATTTAGTTTTGTTAATCTGAGATTTACTTATTTTTTTCTTTAATTTTAAACAGAATAATTTGTTTTGGGAAAGCACTGCTGTTCTGAATTGAAGAGAAGAGAACGACAAAATGAAATGATCTAATTTATAATTTTAGTTTTTAAAATTTGTTATAATTTTTAATAAAAATTGAATATATTATTATTGGGCGGAGAATTTTTCGTTTGAATAGCAAACTCTTCCCAAAGGAAAACATTTGATTTTATATTTTTTAATCTTTAAATACGTTAATTTAAGAATAATTTAAATGAAGCGATTGCAAAACATTAATTAACCGTACTAATCTGGTTAAATATTAACATAATATTTTTTAAAACTTAAAGATGAACCTAAGGCTATAAACTTCGTATATGGAATCAAAAGTTAAAGTCATAAAATGATAATTATGGAAGAAATGATTTTTTTAACATTGTTTGATGCACTACAATAAATTTTGTTCTCACGAAACTAAATAATTTTAAGTATATTTTAAAGTTTTATTCAACATTAAAGACAATAGAAAGGAATTTTTAAGCCTATTGCATTTTTAAAAAATCAATACCTGTTAAATAAAAGCTATAAACATTTTGTTTACTTGGAATGAACAAGACTAACTGGCAAATTTTAATATTTTTTTGCATTAAATCTTCTTAGTAATATCATAAAATAGATTTGTGTTAAATATAGTTTGATTAAAATGGTTGCAGCATATGAAACAACCAAGTTAGAAGTTTTGATTGGTTTGGGGATTTAAAAAATTTTTTTTTTCACTAATCGTTTTTAGTTTAAAGAAAATTTTAATTTTTTTTTTGTTTTTAAAATAATCAATTCCTCCCTGTAGGTTTAATTTCAACATCTCCCAAAAGTTTAGTTCCCAAATCCCATGGCTAGCGAAAGTAGTTGAGCCTAAAAGAAAATGTGAACTTAATGTCATCCTTAAACCTGGAAGAAAAGAAAGTTTTTATAGTGGTTAAAGGAGAGTGTTCCCCTGCGACGGAAAATAGCACGACAGAGTTTAAGCGACTAAATAAAGAGACAGACAATTAATCACAATTTAAGGAGAAGTTAGATATTGGATAGATGAGATTCCTTATTCTGTTTTGAAAAATGAGTCATTATCCAATCCCATAAAGTGAGAGTTTTTATCTTTTCTTATTGAATGGAAAGAGGTTTGAGGAGAGATAGCTGACAAATGAAGAAGAAATGTCAAGGCCTCAACTTCTCTTCTGTAAAAAGTTCTCTTTAAATTATAGCTGAGCTTGATTTAGTGCACTCACCAATATTAAGGTACTCACCATCCAGAACTTCGTATCATTTAAATCTTTAAAAGTTCAGCCTCATTACTACTACAAAAGCTCATTTTCCAGTAGGAGTAATACCTGCTACAGAAGTCCATTTTCACATCCGATCTCATTACTACTTCATAGTCTTGTTCCCCAAAATGCATCCTCATATAAACGGTATTTGTACTTTAAAACCTGGCGATCTATTTGCTATAAAGCTCGTTTTGTTTCTAAAATTCTATTAACTCGAAAGTTTTTTTTTTCAAAAATTCGTTTAGTTCTTATTCTCAACATTATTCTTTATTGTTTCTTAAATCGTATTTTTTAATTCACATTAGTAGATTCAAAAACTATCGAGCTCCAGATACACACGACACTGTCATTACAGTATTTTTTTTAATATTTTCATATTACTACAAATATATATATATATTGTTTTCTTTCTTTGTATAAAAATAAATGTAAAGAAAAATGTACAGTGTCTAAAAAATACACTGAAAATGGAAAAAATATATACTTTACTTTAAGGCTTCTTCTTCACATTAGTTTTCATTACCTTTCTTATTGTGTCAAGTAGAATTTCACAAAGTTCTTCCTCAAAAAGAGTCGATAGGTCACAGTATTAAGTACCAATTCATATAAGATGATGTCAATGTAATTTATCCTTTTACCTGGATAGACATCAATACAACATTTTATAATTATGTGAAGATGAAAACTTAAAAACTTTGAAAATTATATTAAAGATATCGAAAATCTCTAGTTACTGTATTAAATCTAATTCATTTTCATCATTTCTAATTTTATTAAATATATACTCTCTTATAAGGATTAGCATTATCTAATTGCTCTTTCAACTGTAAATTCTTCGCGTAATGAAGTAATCATTACAAGTTATACGCTCGAAAGGATTTTAATGGCGATGCGGTAGACTGGATGATCTTTTTTTTCCTTCCATCTTTTTCTCTCTGTTCTTGTCAAATGGCGATGCTGGAAAGTTTTTGTAAAAATTGACAGTTCAGAGATGGAATGGGTGTTTGAGCTAATATGACTCATTACTTATGTTGTAATTATTATGATCCCTATTTTAAAAGATACCCGATTGTTAATGAAGATTATTGAAGCGAAAGTTTTTAATTTTTTTTTTCAAAAAAATGATTTATGTATTTAAAAATTAAACAATGTTCCAATATGTAATAATCTGTGCTGCTCCAATTACTCTGAATAGAAATGCGTTAATTTCATTTTTTGAATGGATCCGGGTGCAAACGGAGGCTTTTCCTCACAGTTTGGCTTCCCGCAATACTAATCTTTCTCACGAGATTTATTGTTCTCACATGGACTAGTTTTTAGTGTAAATGCATTTACTATTTCATAAATTTCAAGTATTTTATAGATTAAAAATTCTTTAAGTACGAAATCCAAAATAAACATTTAAAATATTTAATTAAATTACATTAAATATCTATAACTTTCCGATGAAGTTACGTTAAAATTATCGAAGGCTATTTAGAATTCTTGTTTTTCTTGCTAAGAGTTTATGTCTTTGCTGTAAGAAAATAGCTTCAGTTAAGCTAAAATCAGTTAAAAGTGTTTTTTCAAGAAGATCAACATCCATAATGGATAACTATCACCGTTGTTGTAATAGTAAAAACAGTTATCCAGTGTAGTTCTCAAGTTATAACCTTATCTGTTGTATTTTTAAAAGCAGAATCGGCCTTAATAATGTAAGAAATCGAACAAATTTAGAATTTTTATTATAAAATATCACCAAATTCAACGATTCTACTCTTTAATAAACATAAATCACATAGAGTTTATTCCTATATTAAAATAAGGAATATTTTTACATTAAGAGCCCATTTTTTACAACAATTTCTACGTATACTCTATCTAATAATACATTTTATTTCCAGAGACAAAATAACTTTATTTTTATATATTTATCTAGTGAATATATTCAATCTTATCAATTGAATATTCTTCTTAGGAATTCAAAAAATTGTAAAAAATTGAATTGGAAAAAATGCTATACTATATTGACAAACCCATCACGATCTCTTTATACATTTATTGTAAACATACATGCACTATTTATAACTTAGAAAAATACTTACCTTTGGTAAATAAGATCGTTAAAAAATCAAAAAGATATATCAAGTATTCATGAAAGAACTGAAAAATATCGAACAACTGAACTATTTTGTTTTCTTGGATATATTTTTTTTAGTCGAAAATGTTATCTGTATTTTGTAAGTCGGAACGGCTTCAGAATTTTGAGTATTCTGAAAAAGGAATTGATGAATTGGGAGGAACTAGTATTAGAAATTATTATCATGATATATATATAACAAATAATAACAAAATTTTATACGTTTTACCAAGCCAAACTTTATAGAAGCATTATATAAATAGATTAGCTATGGGAATGATGGCTCGTAGAAACATTTTATGAAGCACTCAAAATATTTTTGAAGAAGCAATTTCGATGGTATTCATGCTTTTGGAGATGTTCACTATAATAAGTCAACATATTCTCCAAAAGCAAGAATTTAAGAAGGTATTGAAGCTTCCTGAAAGGTTCTAAATCTACTTTGAATAGGAATTTATGAATATGTTAAAACTTTCACCAACTCACTATAGCCATTATAGTAACCATTATATAAAAATACACTAGCACTTTTAACATTTTCTTATGGGAGAACTTTATAAAAATTCAGTAAAATTAACCAAGCTTTCAGTTAATATAATGAAGCATGCGATAAAAAATATTACCATAAATACTAAAAAAATAAAGTTTCATCATTTACGCAACATAATTTCTTCTATAATCGTGTGGACTATAACAAAAAAAGTTACATTATCATGAAAAAAAAAACACTTCATAAATTAAGAATTAATATCCTGTAAACATCCTTATTATAAGTAACAAAAGAGAACAGTTATTATTCAAGAAGTCTCAACAGCTGCGTATAAAGAAATAATTTGAAACAACAACAATTGTTTAAAATGTTTATTTCTTAAATAAAGTATAAATGTAGTCACTCGTTTCAAGAATTTTTCCTCCTTTTTTTTTATTTATTTCATAATTTAGAAGTTAGTTTTCATTGTTTGTTTGTAACAATGAGACGATCTGAAATAAAACAATAAAAATAAGTTAAGGTTTTTACCTCCTGCAATTATATATACAATATAAATTCCTGGACATTAGCCAACAAATAAAATATTCAGTTTTGAGTAGAGAGAAAAATTTTGAAATAATAAAAAATATATATATATTCTTTAAGATGAAAAATATATGGCATCAAAACAATCGCAGATTTAGGTTAAAGAAAAAACGAAATTACAAATTTTCAAAAATTTTATATATTACTTGACTCGTGTTTAAAAATGTTTAATGTTTCCTTTTTTATTTTATTTTATTTTATCATAAAATTTGTAATTTGTTTAAATTTCAAATATAAATTAAAATAATTGTTTTATAAAAATTTTCATTATATATTTCGAATATATATTTAATTTTTAAATCAAGGGATGTCAATCTGATCACTAGTGATACTTGAGAGATCAATCGATTTATCTGGAAAGGTTGGAGACAAATAATATATAATTTAAATATTAATTAAGACGTACAATTTTGAATTTTGATTTATATTTAATAAAAAAATATATTATTAATTCCTATTTATAATTTAATTCTTATTTTGTATCAGTGGAGCGAATTAAATTTAAAAGTTTGAGAACTTTACTAAGTGATTTTCTTTTATAAATAAATTAATCGATTTGCTATAGATATATAATTTTATTGTTGTATAAATGAAGTAAATAATATAATTCTTTCGGCGATGGAGATGAAAAAATAATATATAAAATCTAGATACTTGTATTAAATTTATTTTTGATTTCTGAGCAATTTTTCATGCCTTTTATTATCGGAAAATTTGGCAATTGTAACTTGAATTATCGATAAAAATAAGTCTTGGTATCGAGTAAATTGATTGCACTTACACACGAACTAAACAATAACAAATTAAATCTGTTATTGTATTCGGTTCAATAACAGATTTAATTCGATATACAACTTACTTTGATAAACTTTATTCAACCAATATTGAATAAAAATCTGTTATTCTTCTATTATCAAATATAAATAAAGAAAATATTGCGTAAAATTTTCAATTATTTCGATGAGATTTCTGATATGCAATGTTAAATAACATCAAAATAAAAGTCAGGAATATTTTTAAAATTAAAAATTAACACAGATTAAATAAATACTGAATTAAGTTTGCGATTGTTTAGAAGATAAATAAATTAAACCACGTAAAATATTTATAAATTAAGTTGTAAACAATTATAAAAAATATAATTAACTAAAATATTTAATTAATTAAATTTAAAACATAATAAATAATTTTCTTTGTACTTCATTTATATAACATTTTATCCCTGGAGGTGTATACTTTTGTGATATGAATTAAAGTAAAAATGTGATTGTTTTAATATTAAAAAAATATATCAGTGAAAATTTAATGTAATAGATAAGTTACAGCAAACGTAAACATTGCTCAATCAATGATTTTTTTTGTTTTAATCCTCTTCTATCAAAAAATAATCTTAGAATAGCAGAAATAAACAAAATTGATCCATCTTTAATAATTAATCTCTGAGATAATCCAACTTACATTATATCAATAAATGATAATTTTTATAAAAAGAAAATTACATATCTCCATTTCTAGTCATTTTTCCTCTTTCTAATAGTAAAAAAATTCATTAAAAACGAATAAACTGACTTTTACATTTAATAAATGGTCTGTTAAGTATTTTACAACATATATTAATGTACGGAGTGATTACTGTATAACTATTGAAGTATAATTTGTACAAGCAAAAGTTTAATATATGAAATAATACTTTTTGTAGGTTTTTTCTGGCTTGTTCATTTTTTTCTTCTCTTCTTCTTCTTCTTGAAGAACATTCTTTCGATAACGAATCTAACAAGACTCCTAGTTATACGTTCATTATCGTAGTTTTGGTATTGATTTTGTGGACAGACCATCCATCGATCAGATTTTTAGGTGGGCGTCACATGTTTCTGGAAAACGGAGAAGAACAGGTTGAAGGGACAAGTGTGCGCTCCAATTGAATTCACTTTGTCAACATGGGACACACGTATTACTTGTATTAAATCTATATGGCAAAGAAGATATTCCAATACTTGCTCAATAATCTAACATGGCCACAGATGTGGTGAATGAAGAGGGGTAGGAAATCTCCTTTTAATTCGGTTTGGATGGTGCTTTTTTTACTTCATATAAAATTACACTATGCAACTGGAAGTTGTAGCGATTATTATTAGCGAAAAGGAATTTAGGAAGATGAATCATTTTTAATTTTTTCCAACTCTCTTTCACCTTCTTTTTGTTTTTTAATTGAGCAATAAAGAAATCTTAATACGCCCAATCGGTTTGAATGAATCTTAATGATGTTAAAATACATTAATTTAAAATAATGTTTAATTCGAGATGTTCGGTAATTTTTCTTGATCGTTTTTTTTTATCTGTGTCTGGTTTAGAGTTTGCTTTTTTAAATAAGTATTTTTTAATTATATCTTGCTAAAATAACCACTAGAAATTTAAGCTTTAATAGCCATTTTATTTATATGTTAATTAAAAATACTTCTAATTAATTTTGTATACTTAATTTTTGTTAATTCTATTCAATTAATAGTGTAATAAATAAATCGAAATTGAAAAGCGATAAACTCGAATAATAGCCGAAAAATTGAATTTAAATTATTAGAAATAATAAATTGATTGTATTTTTTAATAAGAAAATGAGCGTATTTTATATTATTTAAAAATATATTTTTACATTTAATTAAACTAGAAAGATAAATAAGAAGTCGTATTAAATGTAAAATATAAAAAGAAAACTAAGATTTTTACAAATGAACTGCCCGGAAATAATAATAAGAAGAGAAAAGAGGGACTCACCAGGAAATGTAACGTTTCTGGAATATGAAAATCGTACAAAGCTAAGGATGCTTCTTTGCTCTGAACCGAAGTGAACCAGTCACATCACATAAGACAAGACATTGCTGATAGCATGCACGAGTTGCACTCCTGAGATGTATATTTGTACTGAGAAGCCATGCTCTTATTTTTTACATCCTTCAACGTTGATTTCTCTAGCAGTGTACTTGTTATTGGAATATGAAGATTGATACGTTTCGTACGGTTGACCATGGTTCACATCCCGTCTTCGTGCTTCACTGAACTTTTAGCTCAGATGTCATTTCTTCTGATAGAAATCACTATAAAGATATTTTAACCGAAATAGATGCTGTTTCTCTCTTTCTAACTTAAAAACTAGAAATATTTTTGAAGATTTACTTTATGCGAGATTGCATTGTGAATTTGCTTTGTTTAAGTAACTCATTTATGTAAAGTTTTTTTTTTTTAAAAAATTAATTTTTACAATAATTTATTCATTATTCTCTAGAAAATAAATTATGGAATTCTTTAAATTATATATTTTAACGTCATGTTTATGGATTTATTTTCAAGAATTAATGATTTCTATAGATGAAAATGATAGATAAATATTTTTGTAAGTATACTTTTTGACATTAATATATCTTCGAAAGCAATTATATTTACATTTTTTTTTCATGTTTTAAATGAAGTAAATTTCTAAAAATACATTTAAATATGAATATTTCAAATATAAAAGTACCAGTAAAGTTAATGGAAGTTTGTCTTTCAAAAGTTATGTCACAATAAAAGATAATTTTCTCTGATAATATCCGAAAAAGACTGTTTATATAAAAGAAAAGATCAAACATCGCGTAGAGATTATTGACTGTTAGGATTTAATTTATCAAGTAATCAATTCATTTATTAAGTTTTTTGTTGTTCTTCTATGGAATTAACTAGGCAAAAACAATGTATCAGAATGGAAACTGTTGCTCGGATCAGGGATAAGTCATGCTTTATGAATTTTATGACAAGTTTTTCAACGAAAGGAAAAATATTATTTATGACTGGTAGGAATATCTGTTGAAAGTTTTGGTAAAGTCATAAAACTTTCAGCAGGATTACAAGAAAATTTTCCAGGGAAATCTTTGAAGCAAAACTAATCCATAATTAGAAAAATTTCAATTAAAAATTATTAATGGGATTATTTAATAAATATAAAAATTCTTGTAAAATTTTCAGTCAAAAGAGTTTCTCTAGTTTTATATCCTAGTTCGATTGTGAAAGGTCCTTAAGTCTCACCGACAGGAGGTAAAGTTTCAATGGAGAGTGAAGTAGTGTGCATTGCCATACCCAGTGCGGATTTTTATTATTTAGGGTTGAATGCAATCTGATAGAAACTTTATAGTTGTGTGTAGAAGGCAGTTTGTTTTTTACAGTTGAGAGAAGAGGTCAGAAAGGATGAAGTAAACTTGATAGATAAGGAAGATGGTAAAGAAACATAGCAAAAAGTATTGACAAAAACAAACAAAAATTGAATTATAAAAAATATGATTCAAGTTAAACAATTTTCCGTTTGTTTCTTTTAATTAAAACAAGCGAATAAATGAAGTAAACATCGGTTACTGTTCAATATTTATTCTATTTCTTTCTGTTTTTAGGCCAATTAAGTAGGAATTTCTAAGCCAAAATCTATTTAATTGATGAAAGATTCTACTAATTTTACTCAATATATGTCTTTTCCAATTACATTAGCAGCACCATTAATAACCATTCATTCATCAGAAAGGATTTTTCGGCATTAGATAACTTTTCGGATAATATTCTTAATAGGAACTTTTATTTAAGACCTTTGACCTCGATGAACGTTTTAATTATTGATTAAATGTAAGCAGGTTTAGAATTAATTTCAGGGAATAAACTTGATTTACAATTAAGTAGTAATTAGTTGATAATTTATATTTTTGAAAATTTTTCTTAATTAAATCAATAACTAGGAAGATAATCAGAATTTATATAATTAAAAAGTAAAATAAAATAATCTGAATAAAGTATAAATAAGAAATTATTAAAACTTATAAAACTAAAATGCGGATATAATATTGAAAGATATAAAATGAGTAGTTAGCATAAGATAATTTAAATAAAATTAAATATATTAAAAGGAAGAATAAAAATGAGGAAAAAAATATAAAAATAAATCGAAACTATAAAGAAATTAAGGAATAAAACATTTAGATTATTGAATATTAACTACAGACACGAATCTTTGTAAGCAAAAGAAATCCAAAACTTAAGCTATAGAAGTTACAGGATGGCCCAAAAGTCACTTAACCATGCTTTATTTTCTATGCGCTTGAAAATGCCGATCAGAAACTGAATTTTTGTAAATTTTTAAAGAGTGTAAGTAATAAAATATTTCAATAAGGTAGCATTTTAAGCTAGACAATGGTTAACCGACTATTGGGCTATCCTGTATAGAAAAGGCAAAAATAACGAGCGATTATTTATTGTGACATTGTCACAATGCCGGGTTGCAATGTTTAATCATATTTTTAATTTATTTCATTTAAAATATATGCTTTCCACCTTAAATTAGTAGTGGCTTGCACCTGTATATCCTACTTTTCCTTTAACAATAGAGTCGTGTCGATCATCTAGCTAACACTTTCAGGAAAAAAGTTTTTGAATCGAAATAACGTGACTTCTGGTGTAAATCGAAAGTTTATATACAGTCAATCGTGGTCTCCTTCTTCTGTGATTTCCATATTTGGTCTCAGATTTGGTGTACCTAACTTCATTCTCGAGATTGAGGAAAGACAAACGGACGGCCGGACGACAGTGGGAATTTATAGGTCTACAAATTTTTTAAAATTGCAGCCAAAAAGAAAAAAAATACATTATAGTAAACAAAAAAGCAGAGTTTGTACAAAATACCAAAAAGTATTAAATAAATAAAAAAAACCTTTTATTAGATCAGTGGAAATATAAGAGGAACGGATTTTAAATTATAGAAAAATCTAGAAAAGATATCAGATCGTTCCGAATAGCAAGGAATCGAGCATTTAATCATAAGTATAGAAGCAAAAATTAGATCTTCTTAACATGGAAGAAACAGATTTCAGTAAATAAAAAGAACGGATATTAGATTCAGTAAACATACAGAAACAGATATTGGATATTAACAAACATAAAGGGTATGATATTAGAATTGATAAAACATAGAACAGAGAAGAATAAAACGTAATAAAAAAACAGAATAAAGATAAAATGACATAAATAGAGATCAGGAATAGAACAAAATACAGTAACATAAAATTCGATAGAGCAATAAGGAAAAAAATTTCGAATAAAAAGGCAGAAAACTTCACATTCACCTAACGAGAAGTTAAAGATGTGATTACGTTCACTCCTTAAAATGAAATGTTGAGTGTCTGAGTCAGTTGTGTTTAGAATACAAGAGCATAGAAGATAAGCGTAACAGAACTGATACATGTGCCTGATAAAGGTCAGGATGAGAGTTTATTGATGACTACTGAAGCGACTTACTGAACTGAAGTAAAGCATCAGTATTCCGAGTCGACCAGTGTAAAGATTCGACTAAGCATTAATATATGAGATCTAAACATTTTCTATGGAATATTGTTTCTAGATAATTCTAACAATTTAGATTTTTAATGTCTTTAAAAATGGCATTGTTAAGACGAATTTGTTAGAGTAAATAGCAGTTTGGAGCGGTAGAGAGTTCGGAAATTTATGGATAATAATTTTAAAACTTCTGAAACAAAACTAATGAGATTTGTGTATATTTTTGTACTGTTTAACAGTGGAAGAAGTTAAATGAGTCTATTTGGAAGACGAAATTGATAAGATAATAGTATATCGTTAGTGTTATGTATCCTTGTCAAGTAAAGCTGACTCTAATCATTAGAAGAGAACTGAAAAGTAGCACGAGGTGTCCCAACAGTAATTAATTATAGGGTTTAGTAAATATACAGACAAGAGTAATTGGATTATAATTTCATGTTTTATATCTTTATATTGTCAACATGTTTATGGTATAAAATATTAATACCAGGATGATGATGTATTGACTGACAGAAATGCAGTTAAGCATGAAGAACATTTATTGATGAGTTATGTTTAAGTAACTTTTTTCATAATGTTGTTTAAGAACATTATTAATGGCTAATGTGAGATGAAAAATAGAGAAGTGAGTTAAAGAATTGGTTGGTGAAAGAAAGACTGCTGAATCAGTAAGTGGTGAAATAATCCATTCTAATAAATCATTAATTGGGAAGAATGCTTACTAGAAAATCGATAGAACGGCAAAAAAACACCTACCTTATGATAAATATAATTGAGGAAAAAAATCTTAGTTTCACGTAACAAAATAAAATAACATAAATTTGTAAATTTACAATGATTTTTAGTGTTTAAAAAATTGTGGTGAATATAATTAGTGAGAGAATGCCTCGCAGATATCGTTGAACTAGTGAATCATTAATTAGTAATGGAATGATAAATCAATATATGAGAAGAATAACGGTTTAAAGAATTATATATGCATGAATTACATTTTCTAACGGATCGAAATGGTAGAAATGGCTGTTTGCGAGTTTTATTTGACTAAAATTTCTCGATGATTCGATTAGATAGAATTAGTAATTGATGATTGAATGCTCCGTTGATGAATGACTATTGATGCTTAGAAGTGAACAAAATATGTTTCAACTAAATAATTAAAATAGAAAATTGAATTTTCAAACATTTTTTACGTATAATGAGCTAATTAATTGATGTTAATTAAGTCTACTTTTTTGTCAATATTAAACGATTTAATCAGAGTGAAAAAAACTGAAAACGTGAATTATTAATTTGTCGAAAATTACCAAACGATATTAGAATCTCTGTCAAAAAGATTAAGAACAAAACAATTCACAGTTAAATGATAAAAGATAATAAAATATGAATGATAAAAATAACTTTCCATGTCAGAAAATTGAATATTACTTGACATAAGTTAATGAATGACGAAGTGCTATACAACATCAGAGAATGACTGATAACTTTTGATATGTTAATAAATTATTAAGTGCGAATTAATATTTTATACACGATAGATAAATATTAATTTATCATCTTATTAATGATACGGGTGACTAATAAATGAATATTTTCATATGTTAATTATCATAAAGTATTCTTTAATTTTAAAATGAAAAATCATCGGAAAAGATGCAAGATATTCTCAAGTTGATTTCTTCTTAAAAAATATTTATATAAATATTTAAATTTTACGAATAATCAAGATAAATTCAGATTTATTATTTATATATAACGTTATAAAACTAAGTTTAAGCAGGATGCTTACATAAAGCTATTAATTAATTGCACATCAAACGCATAAACTAAGAATCATTTGTATAATATTTAGCAATTCATTTGTAACATTGTTAATCGATTCATTAACAATTCAATTTACAAAGTAGAAATTTGTTAAANAAATGTTTTACTCTCATACATATTCCATCATAGTTGTAATTTTGTAATCAAGAGTTTTATCTGAAATTCTGAATTGAAATTTTTTCTCTCATTTCATTTTAAATTTCTTGTTCTTATTTGCATTTTCATCCAAACTTATACATATATACATTTTTAAATGGTAATTTTACATCATTCAAATAGTTGTATACAATTTTTCCTTTAGAAAATAATTAATTTTGTGTGTGTGTTTTTTTAATTGATTCAATTTCTGCGATCAGATTTTAATTTGATTTACTAAAAAGAGATTTATATCGTCATAGTAATGTTTTATTATTTTCTTTAAATGAAATCTAGGATTAGGAAAAATAATAGTATAAAATCTTATTTTAAAAGTATAGTTTTTATGACTGAATTTATTGAAAAATAATAAATATATTCTTCAGAAATTTTCATAAAAAGCATGAATTTGATATATTTAAATAAAACGCCTCAATTTTACATCATAAAAATTTAACAATAAGTGAATTTAGATTGCTATATTTTTTTGTTATATATTGATTACTTATTCATATTTGTTGAGATGATAAAAAGAATAGACGTATTAAAATTGTTTATTTTGTTTTCTTAAACTTTAAATTGTCTGAGTGATTAAAAAAGTGGGATTTTTAATGAAAAATCCATCAAAATCTTAAAAATTCATTTGTATTTTGGATTTAGTGAAAGTTAAATTTTGGGGTGGGATAGATTCTCCTTGTCTAACTTAATTGTTGTATCTGACGTTTTGGCACAAAGCAAAAGAAGAAATTAACTATAAAGAATTTTACATGTCTTGCAATTTTGTGTAGACAGGATTAAGAAGAAGTCAATGTCATATGGAATAGACAGCTGCGACAACTTCCTTACTTCATATGATATGGAGAATTTTTTTAATTCAACAATATAAAACTGCTTCTATGAATGTCATGTTTCTATACTCGTTAGCATATAAATCAACTTTTCTTGTTTCTTTCTTTCTCATTTTTTTCTTTATAAATCAAACAATGTGAAAGATTTGTAGTTTATCTGAATAATTATTATAAGTTTCTTTAAATTTGGTTACGTTAATTATTTTTAGTGAATTTTTGTAGAGTATCTCCTGCTGTCTGATAGAGTACTTCATGACAGATTTAAAAATGTTTTACTCTCATACATATTCCATCATAGTTGTAATTTTGTAATCAAGAGTTTTATCTGAAATTCTGAATTGAAATTTTTTCTCTCATTTCATTTTAAATTTCTTGTTCTTATTTGCATTTTCATCCAAACTTATACATATATACATTTTTAAATGGTAATTTTACATCATTCAAATAGTTGTATACAATTTTTCCTTTAGAAAATAATTAATTTTGTGTGTGTGTTTTTTTAATTGATTCAATTTCTGCGATCAGATTTTGATTTGATTTACTAAAAAGAGATTTATATCGTCATAGTAATGTTTTATTATTTTCTTTAAATGAAATCTAGGATTAGGAAAAATAATAGTATAAAATCTTATTTTAAAAGTATAGTTTTTATGACTGAATTTATTGAAAAATAATAAATATATTCTTCAGAAATTTTCATAAAAAGCATGAATTTGATATATTTAAATAAAACGCCTNTAATAAATTTATCCTAAAAAATGGTTTTTAAGTTTTTTGTATATAGAAACTTATTACTAAAATTATTTTCAACATATAACCTACTTTTAGTAAATACAGTATTATCAATTATTTACTAAAAAAATATACAACATATCTCTTTAATATAAATGTTTTTATAAAAATATTTTTATAAATCTGAACTTTAAATTTTTTTAATAAATAAATTTAAATTAAAATCAATATTTTATTCTAGAAAATACCAAATCTTCATTATATAATTAAATCAGTTTAATCTGTATATTTATCTTTTGTGTTTCATTTGTTATAATATAATTCAGACATTATTATCAGATAATTACATTATCATGTAACAGATAATAGAAGTTATATATTCTGATATATACCTTGATAATAGTTGTCCTGTTTATCTTATTCACATAGTTCTGCTTACCTGTTAATATGCCTACAACAGATATAGAATATCTGCATCAGATTTGATGAAAATCATAATATTTCTATTTAATTGAATGTAATCTCCAGTGATATCATTTTTGTATCAAATAACAATAATATAATCTGATTTTAGAAGTTATTTTATAAATAATTAAAGTTTAAAACTTATATTTATATTAATTTTTTTTATGATATTTCCTTTTTAAAGCTATTGGCTTTATTTATACTTTTCTATAGGCATTCTGTAATCCACATAGAATATTTTTGGGCTGCAATTTGAAAAAATTGTAGACCTGTAAATTTCCATGTCTGTCTCATTGTCCGTCCTTAGATAGAGAGACAGACATGGGAATTTATAGGTCTTCCTTAATCTTCAGAACGGTGTTAGATAGATGAAAGTCGAGACCAGATATGGAAACTTTAATTGCAAGGGTCACAATTACTTATATACAAACTTCTGATGCAAACTGAAAGTCACGTGATTTCAACTCAAAATTTTACCCTGAAAGAAGTTACGTACATGACCGGCACGACTCTATTACTAACAGGAAAAGTATGATGTACAGGGGCAAGACATTACTAATTTGAGATGGAGAGCATATATTTTAAATAAATTAAATTAAAAATAAGATTAAAAATTGCAGCCCGGTATTGTGACGATCTCATAATAATGCTTGCTCTTTATACATTATTACAGTATTAAATTCTATATTTATTTAAAGAATGAGTGGAAAATATTAGTGATTATCCTTATTTAATAAGAAATATATGTTATAAATTTAAAATTAAGGGCTTAATTGAATAAATTACTCTTATGATTCTCTAAACGCCAGTCTTGTTTATGGCTAACAAACAAAATGACTTTATTTACTTTATTATATTATCACTTAGGGAGTAACCAATAATCATTCATTAATTAAAGAAAAGCAAATAGAAATAAAACGAACGTTACTTATAGTATAAATCATCACATTAATTATCTAATTAGAAGGTACAATCTGATAAAAATCATTTAGTTTAATAATAAATAAGATTAAATATAAATAGTTTACTGCATAATAGATTAAGATCGATAACTAGATAACTAAATAATGGTGTTATGTTTTCCTTTATTTAACTATTTACGAAGATAAATCACATTTATCTATATTTTTGAGAGAGTTTAATGTATAATGGATAATATTGATATATTTTAGCGCATGAAATTACATCCAGCTAAGTATTTTATAAAATTTAATCGAAAATTTCAAAGACTGATATGGTGATTATTAGATTCAAAGTAGAGAAATATAATAATAATATTAACAATTTATTGATCAAAGTGCCTTGTATAACATTAGTTCATCGAAGATAATTCAATGTTAGCTTTCTAAATTTTATAATAAAAGTAAATATTGTGCAGATAATTCGTATCTAACATTGAAAATGCAGTACATTAAAGGCTCTTTCAGTTTACTGTTATTGAGATAAATTTACTGACTTACTGATGATTATCAACACATCGTCATTCAATTTTTGTTGATGTTTTATTATTATTAAATTCTGTTGTATATATTGTAATCATTTTTAAAATGAATTTACTGTTGTATACGCCTTTACGATGTATACAACGTTAAATTAAAAGCTATTTTTTTTGTTCTAATTTTGAAACTGTCCTTTTTAAAAGTGTGAATTTGCTTACTGGATTTATTTTATATGTCCTATTCCTGTTGTTTAGTATTATGTAAATACTACAGTAAATAATATATTGTTATTAAATGAAATTATTGTTGTTGTCATCATCTTTCAATTATCATCTTAATTCTGTTATTGTTAAACTAATCCTAAACATATTAGAAAGATGATAATATTATCATCTTATTATTGTTAAAATAATTCACTTTTGTCTTCATAAATTATTGTTAAAATGATCCTGCTGTTGTTGTCGTAATCTCACTATTGTTAAAATGATTGTACTGCTGTCATCATCTTAGTATTGCTAATGATTCTACTGTTGTCAAGATCTTATTATTGTTGACATTTTATTTTTATCGTTATCATCTTATTGTTAGTGTTGAAATGTACGCAACATTTTTAACATTTTAAATTGTTTATTTTGTTGATTTTAAGTTTTGGATAAAGATAATATTCTTTATTTTCTTTAGAAATTAGTCATGTGTTTTAAATCTAAGAAAATAATAAGGAGAATTTATTTTTAAAAAACAGATAATTTTTTCAGTAGCATACATTATAACTAATAATCAGATGTGCGTGTGAACAGTTAGAACGCAAATCAGGTCGTTGTCATCACTGGAACGTAAATCTGGTTGCAGTTAACCTGCATAACATGAAAGCAACTAACACAATTTTAGCAATAATATTATAATATACACTAATTTGAACTTTATTATTAGCTAAAGACTAAAAACTGCAACTTAATTTTTAAATATCTTTTTGATTATGTTAACACGTAACCCATAACGATCTAATAATTAAATTTTTAAAACGTACACCGTTTCTCATTGTTATATACAGTATCTTAGCAAGAAAGACTTATGACCAACTTATCAATCACAGTATTTTAGTGGGGGGAAAAAACTGTAATAAAGGATCCAGCCGGCAATAACGTATTTCTGAAACCTACCATCTTTATCATTGTGGTAGGGTCGAATCTTTGGTGGCCTTTATAAACCATCGAACCAAGATATTGTCGTCGACTTCCTACAATGGGAAGTTAAACAGTCCCAACGCAAAAAGAAAAATTTATTTTTCTTGTAATGACAGAATAATTTTTGACAAGAAATTGTATTATTAAAATATATATTTACTTGGATTATTATTTTTATTCACTTATATATAAAATATTCCAATGTTAGAAAGGGTAATGGAAGATATCTTGACGAAGACATTCGATGTAATCTCTTCATGGAACATTTTGTTATCCAGAAAAAACATCCATTACCTTTATAGGTTTCCTGTCTTTTCATGTTTTTTCACCAGTTTAGAAAATACTGAATTCCTTTGAGTAACATTTTTCTCTATTCCCATACTGCTTTAATATTAAATGTTTATGTTTTCAAACGAGTTGCACCGGTTATAAGATATAATGATACACTAAGATTTCTCCCTCCCCATTTAGAAATTTAATACTTTTAAGGAATTTCTTTTTTGAATTTTAATACCCATATTTTTAAATTTATGCCAACCAAACTGATATAGAATGCGATCAGATCTTTGTGAATATTTATGCGAGAATAAATTCATACTCCGGATGTATTCATTCCATTAAAGATAGATTTAGGTCAAAGTAAACACGTTTTAGTAAAGACGTTTGTAGAGAGTATTTACAGAGTGACCACACCATTTACTATTTAACTTGGTAGCTTACATCATTCCAAGAACTTTGTCACTTCTATGTTTACTTTCTGAGATCGTTTCCTAGAAGTGGAAATTATTATATAAATGGCTAACTAACAAGATCTATTGTCCATATCCAATAATGGGTGGGTGCTATGATGCAAAAGAAAACTGTTTTAGATTGTTGTAAAGTAAAATTTATTTAGTTTCCTTTAGATAATTAAATCAGGTTTTACAAAGCATCTATACCTTTGTATTTCTTTAATTGGATAGAATAAATTAGAATTATTTCACTGTTAAAGCTTTCATTATTATTTAGATTCATTTCATTAAAGGACTTTTTTGTAATGAATAAATAAATAAAAATCTCTAAACTTAAAGCCACTTAAAGACAATAAATCGAANATTTAAAATTAAATAATTATATTTATAGTAAAATAATTTTTTTAAACGTACATATTTTATTTAAGAATAATATAATTTTTGTGTTTGATTTATAAACGTTTCTGCCGTATTTACAGTGTATTACAGAGAACATTCAATTTTTTTGCTACTGTAAAAAATATTTATTTAGCAGATTAATGATAACCATTGCTTAAAATATTCTAGGTTAGTTCTCTTTATCATTAAGAATATTATTTAACCTTTATTATCCCATCGGTATATGCTAATCAATCACGTTTATCACAAATTCTCATTAGTTATCATTACTCCATCGGAAATGCTCTTTATCACCATTTCGTACGATAATATTCTTTAATTACTTAATATATTATCTAAGAATGTATTTGATGGACCAATATTTGCAAAATATTTCTTATTTATTCATCCGTTAGTTATTATTAAATTGTATAAAAATTGAAATTTTAATCATTATGAAATAATTAAATTATCTCTTTAAAATAATGATTATTTTCCTTCTTAGTTTCCCTTAAATCATCGTTATTAACAGCGAATTTTCAACAGAAATACCCTTTAACATCAACTGTCATTAGAAATAAGCATTAATTGTTCGTCTCGCTGCAAATGCATGTTAATCAACTCTTTTACTGGAATGTGATGATGTCTTCATTGAAATTGCTTATCACTTCTTACTTGTAGATATAGAATCATCATTATTATCATTGACTAGCTTTTATCATAAAATATCCGAAAATCTGCAAGAAAAAAATACTTTCTGATCTTCTATTAACCTTTCAATTTTACGATAAACATACGTTAATCATCAGCAAGTGAAGAGAAACACTCGATAACTAATCCCAATTTCATCAAGAAAAACTCGTTAACCACCACTTCATCAAAAAACACTCTTTAACTCATCAAAAAATACTCCTTGGCATCATTTATCCATCGGAAAAAATTCAAACAGTTCAATAATGAATGATGAAATTTTGCAATTTAAGCATAAAAATTGAATCAGATAGGAATATCTCTTGAATAATTCCATCTAATCAATCAATGAGTCACATTCTATTAACCCCAATATAAGATAAAGCCAAAGTATATAAAAGATTTCTCATTGACACAAATATCGTTTACTTCAACTACTGTAGTAATAATTGTATCAAGTGACCCGGCAAGCGGATCAGAAGGTGGTCATATTAGAATGTAACCTGCACATTCCAACGTCTTTGTATTGATCATCAATTGGACATGGCATTACACATGCCACGTGACACACCTCTAGCGGCAGGAATAGGAAGCAGTGCGACGAGCTTCACTTGTTCTGCTTTACGCTGCAGTCGCTGGGTCTTATCTGTTGTGTGTGTAAGAAATTTTCACTCTTCGTGATGAGGATAAATTTTTGATCGACCCCTCAACTACGCTATCTGCATAACCGGTTAAGAGACTGCCGATGTGACGATGATTGTCAAATTTGTTGCTTGTTTGGCCCGTCTCCCTCCCGGCTCCTGTGTTGCCTTGGTTTTAGTAGGACTTTGGGTGGTTGTAAGCACAGACACGTTGGTCACACCGCAGGGAGGTAAGCACAAATAGACGATCAATTTGCTGTTGGGGTTAATCGAATTTTACAAGATTTATTCATCTTTTGGGACATCAATTTGGGTGTAGAAACATCTAGGTTCACCCCTGAAACCGTTTAAATTAAATCGAGAGTCGAATGTTTAGCAATTACACAGGTCGGGTTGGATTATATACTTGCATTATATAAACCTATAGGTTACTGCTACCTTAGTATTATTTGGTTAAGGTGTTAAAGGTGAATATCGATCAGGTACTTTATTTTTAAACGATTAAATATTTCTCAGCTAAACGGTTTCATATCAGATTGTTGCTGTAGAAGTACTGCTTTAAATTACGGTTGTTACGTTAAAAATATTATTATTTTTTCTTTAATTAATTAAGTGTTTGCTGTTTAAATACAAATAAATTCAGAAAAGTATAATTTAAAGCATGTATTATAACTAACAACAATAAGCATCAGATAATAGATAAATTATTCTATTAAAATATCTGTTAAATTATAAATATCATTTTAATTAAATTATAAACTTATTTTTATACAAGTTAATTTAAATTATAATACATTAATATCATTTTTATAATGAATATGTTAACAGATTTATTTTTAAAACGATAAATTAAATTTTTAGATCATATAATGCCATATATTGTATCATTTTAAATTAAGTAATGTGCAATAATAATAATACATATTAATAGCTAAATATTAATTTTAGAAAATTTTAAAATATTTACTTTTGTGTTAAAAAATATTATAATACATTGCACTTATTATTTTACTATAAATCAAATTTGATTTACTCTAAATTTCAATTATTCTTCTGCAAGAAAATCAAATGTTATTCTTATAGTAGTGGAGATTTAGAATAATATTATATCTATTAAGTCTACTT